>NC_080783.1:87086366-87131366 GCF_028018385.1 Neofelis nebulosa
GGGGTAGCAATCAGTTTCTTCAAAATTTACTGTTCTAAGCCCATTAGAGTTCCAACACAGCAAGACTCTTCAATGAAAATCTAAAACGCCTATATTTTCTTTAGGAGAATATATGCAAATGTCGGGAGCTGAACTCCTACCCTTTAGTGGTAGATGCTTTATCATCTGATTTATGTAAATTTGCTCATAAAAATACAGTTTATTTTTAATTGGTGAATATGAATTAGAAAATTAAGATTCTGGTTCAGCATTCATCAGACATCCCCAGTTACAAGCACACATTTATTTAGACCTCTGATCGCCTGGGTAAAAATCCTATAATGGACCAGTCAGTCTGAATTGTATTCCAAAGGAAACCATTTCTACTAGAGATGACCAGGGCTGTGTTTCTTGTCCGGCCCTCTTGGTTTGGGTTTCCCCTATCCTTACACTTCCCATGTTCTTGTCAGTATTACGAGCTAATTAAACTACCTGCTTCAGGGGGCGGGGTTTCTTTAGAGTAGCCTGCGGGAAGCTCTTCTGTCTCTTGCCTTTCTGCCTCGGCCACACATGCTTTCCCCAGAGAAGGGACTTAAGGAGACAACACAGTGATGATTGCTTCCCCTGTACACAAAAGGGAGAAATGGCCACCAGAGCGGGTAACGGGATTCTTGGAGCCTGTCACTACCTTGCCCAACAAAACAAAAATAAAACCCTCCTCCTTATCATAAAAAATATGCCCATGAAATCATGCAGTTGCAGTTAGCCAACTCTAAAAATGAAGTGACGCTGACCTCATTGTGTGAGTTCCGCGCTGGGATCATGAATGGTCTAAAATATAGTGTTAGCCTCTAACATAGCCCGTACTAAGTCAACCAAATGTAGAGCCTACTTGCTGGGATATGTATCAAAATCAAAAGTGACATTTTCTAGAAGATACATTCTGGCTTTAAATCTGTGTTAAAATGTCTGTGCATGAGAACAGGCCCTTAAATGCAACGCTTGCCCCCTCTCTTCATTCTTTCTGAGTCTGAGCTTGTCAAGGATTATAGTGTGCAACCTCTGCTGACAGTAGATAAATAACTGACAGTATTTTAGTGGAGTTGCTGGGTTCTCTGCAGAGTAATTTGTTTTCTCCGTTCTACCCAGTCTTTAGTGTTTTGTTGCAAACATCTATAGCAAGGCATGGTTAATAGCAATGACTTCTAGAGAAAGACCTATAAAAAATAGACTGCATTTGGCAAGGCCTTTTAAAAAACAAAAAAACCAAAGAACATTTTCTTTATAAATATTGTAACATTGCACCGGGTTCCAACCTTTTTGTAAATATTCCCTTTATTTTAATGGGCACAAAAGACACACTGCTGGAGGGACAGAAAGAATAAGTTTATAAGACACTGAAAGATAGCACTCTAAAGGCTGCGGTTCTCAAACTCTTTGATGGAAAGACTCCTTCACACTCCTAAAAATTATTGGGACGCCGTAGAGCTCTTCTTTTTTTTTTTTTTATTGGGTTTATATCTATCAATGTTTAGTGTATCAGAAATTAAAACTAAGGGAAAACTTTAAAAATCCACATTAAATCATCAAAAAGTAACAATAAAGACTCACATACGTGTTAATATTAAAGTATTTTTATGAAAATAACTATGCTTTAGAAAGCAAAAAAAATTAGTGAGAAGAGTGACATTATTTTTCATTTTTTTGTAAATCTATAATATCTAAGTACAAGAGAGTTGGATTTTTATATCTGCTTGAGTATTCAATCTGTTGCAATATGTTGTTTTGGTGGAGGTTTCTGAGAAAATTCTGCCTCACTAAGAGAGAGAGAGTTGGAAGAGGAAAGAGTGTTTTAATGACCCGTTCAGATTACTGTAGGTGTTCTTTGCTGCTACGACAGAACTTGTCAAGTAGAGCTTCTCAAAGGTTGGTCTGAAACCACTCAATGAGTCTTCATACTCTCTTACTTGCTATTTAAATGGATTTTTGTAAAATCACGCGTTGGTTACTTGGACAATATAGGTTTTATGATTAGTGCAGATTTTCCAAATATTGACAGAATTCATTATTTCAAAGAATCACGTTGCTAATATCAGAGGAATTTTTGGTTATTGGGAAGTTGTCAAGCTCACAATGTAGATAGTTTTTCCAGAATTCCAATTTTCGATTAAAATCTTGAGTTTTGTTGCAGAAACTATAATCATTCGTTTTCCTTGAAGGGACATGTTCATATAGCTCATATTTGAGAAAATGTCTGCCAGATACCCATGTCTGATTAACCACAGTTTGTCTAGAAGTTGTTCTTAGAAACAAATTAGTGTTTCGTGCAAAAAAGCAGCTAGTTAGCTCATAACCCAAACAATCATATAAATGCTTTTTCTCAAGACAGCCATCGTGCCCTGGTACACAAAGATGCATTATGTGTATTCCCCCAATTTATCACACAGAATACTAAAAGAAGTCTCTTGAAGGGATGAAATGTAATAGAATTAGTAATTTTAATGCTTATTCAAAGGCATTTTAAGTGAAACTGACTTTTTTTTTTTTCTTTTACTGCACGTGCAGGTGGTTTAGCATACAATGACTACTGGTTCCGTTTGGTGCCACTGCCTGAGTTAGCTTGAAGTACCCAGTCTTATCCATCAGTGCTTTCTCTCTATCAAGGCATATGTCAACACAGTGAAGAAGACAAATTATATCTTAGGATTACTGTAAAAATAGTTTGATTTTGCAGACCCAGTGAAAGGCCTGACCCCCAGGAATTCACAAACTATACTTTGAGAACCACTGCCGAACAGAACTGATAATGACGTGTAAAAATATGTCTGCCATCAGTCACTGGAATTGCCTAATGTTTAGTGTTCGTAGGCTAATTTTGTTGCCCTGAATGCTAATATATAAACATTTAGGTTTATATGGCATATTGATACTTAGGTTTCACAGTTGATAGCAAACAAACGTTCATCATATATACGAGAATTTTCTCAAACAGAATTCATGTCAACATTGAGCTCAGTAGTTGAAGCAGGAGGAGAGATCTGTGACACAAGAAATTCTGTTCTGATCTTAAAGCCCCTCTGAATGGCACGTAAGTGGCTGTGTTCTGGTTAAGAAAGATAAGGTGGGAGTGGGCTACAAGGCATGTTGAGAAGTTTGAAATTGTTAAGAGCAACTGTAGTGATAAGTTCCACCATGACCCCATCTCTTGGACTATGGGGAAATTGTAAGAGCTTTTCACTTAAAGTGGAGTGACTTTTTTTTGTCTCTTTTTTTTTTAATTTATTTTGAGAGAGAGAGAGCATGGGAGGGGCAGAGAGAGGAGGAGACAAAATCCCAAGCAGGCTCTGTGATGTCAGCATAGAGCCCAACGTGGGGCTTGAACACATGAACCGTGAGGTCATGACCTGACCCAAAATCAAGAGTCAGATGCTTGACCAACTGAGCCACCCAGGCGCACCATGGAGTGACTTTTTATGAGTTATATGATATTTGCAATATTTTCCATAAAGTAATGATAAAACAGTTTATGCAACATTGATTGTGGTTAAGTATGTAAATTTGGAAAGGAAAAGTCCCAGTCATTGAGAAATAAAAACAGATTTGAAGCATACGTAGGTAAATCGTGTACTGTAATATTGAAAGAATTTGACATCCAAAATTTTATAAACTTTGGCAACTTCTAACTGAAAACAAATGATTGATATAAAATGGAAAAATACACTTTATTACTTGAGAGTAACTTTTTTTTCCATCCTTTGACTCTCTGAGGTCTAAAATTATGACTTTGAAACCAAAATTGATGACTGCCTTTTGTAAAGATATATGTTAAATGATTGGATGTTTTGCTTTTCAGAACAAGGTAATTTACCTTGGTTTTCTTGTTGTCCAGATAACTTGAGGAAAGTTTAGCGACAAGATTGTCCTAAATCTTTCAGGTTTCACTGGTTATTACGGAGGAATAGGATACTTTTGGAGGACAGTCTTTCAGGTGCCACAGCAGGAACTGAGAAGCAAAGTGTTAGATTTTGGGCACCAATGTGCCTTTTCTATTTCAGTGTTATGTATAAATCTGTTTTTCTTAAGGACAAACGATCCTTACAGAATTCTCGTTCTGGAAACGATGATCATGTGGTCTGGCCATCTGCCTTTCAGCACACTCCACCAAACTGAGACCATCTTACTTGTCCTGATCTCTCGAAAAGATGATGCCATGGATACTTTCCACTAGTAGCACTGTTCATTTTCACAGTTAAATATATTTGATGTAAGGAATTGATTATATTCATTCTCAATTCAGTGCTAAACTTTAATTATATTTATTTGCCTACAGGTTTTTTGTTTGTCTGATAGTGTTGGTTGGTTGGTTGATTGGTTGGTTGGTTTTGTCCTTAAAAAGTTTCAAATTGAACTCCATCATTTAAAAAACAAAAAGCTCTCTAGAGAACTTTAGTATAGTCTTTGAAAAGTAATAATCAAATACCTAGCTTAGATTACAATGTATTATATCACCTAGTTGTTTTATTTTGTCATATATATATCTGTGTGTGAATAGTCTTAACAGAATTCCATTTATATTTTCCAAAATTCCATTCCTAGATGCTTTCCTATTTTCCAAACTATTGATCATATGAAAAAGATAACAGATTCAACTTTGGTTTCTCATCGCCTCTTGGGCTGTTTTTAACTTTCTGTAGCATGAAGAAAGTTCGCCTGTAGTCATTACTGACTTGGTGTTATTATCTGTAGAATATCATAAACTAAAGCTCTCATTACACTTTTTTTCCCTAACAGGGTTAAAAAGTTCTTTAAACTTGACTCTCTTCTTAAACATACCAATTGCTACAAAAGATGCTGTTTGATTATGGTATGCTTATGGCAGTCATCTTTGTCCGCTCAAGACCCCTGTCTGTTTTTGCTTCATTCTATCATAAATCTTTTGATAAAATCTTTGTACCAGGCTGACTTACTTAACACCACACATCAGGAGTGAGTGAGTTGGGAAGTAGATAGCTAGGTGATATGGATAGATGAATGATGGGTGGATAGGTAGGTAGATAAATCACCTATTTCTTTGTTACAAATATTTATGTCATGTATGTGATGTGAGTGTGGGGGATGGTGTTTGTGTGTTTAAATATATTTCTTCTTCCAAGTCACTAAACACTTCTTCATATGATCCCTGTTGACCTAATCTCTATTTAGCCCACTCTTCCCTCTTTTTTTTCAGGACCTAGTATGCCTCCTGTTGCTCTTAATGTATGGTGTTTTCTGTCTTTTCATGATGGTCATTACCATTATACTTTTTTAGAGATGCCCTGAAATCTTCTGCCTTTCACAAACATGTGCCCTGATTTAAATTCTAGTGATGTGTGAATTCCCCTGACTGTGAATTTCATGTACCAAGGGCAGTGTTCAGTCCATTGCACCACATAAACGTGTAACAAAACTGTACCATCCACACTGCCTCCCAGCCCTACTCCTCCCATGTTTTAACTTGTATCATTTGCTTTAGATCCTCATGTTCTCCAGGATAGAGACAGAAACTCTGTGTGTTTGGTGGGAGGGGATAGATTTTTCTCAATAGCATCTAGCTGGAATACCTGTAGGATATGTAAGTTATTTCGTTGATGTTACTTAATGTTGATTATGATGAATTATAGGGTGACTCTTTGGTGATTGACTCTTACTTGTTCAGTAAGTCCAATGGAGGACAAGTTACTCATCCTGAAAAGAAATAAATGAAAATATGAAAGGCTTCAATTAACCAAATGGCAGGTGGAGATGGTCATGAGATCTGTAAAGCCTTGCTTTACAGAACATATGTTTTGTTTGTTTTGAGTTTTGGGTTTGTTTGTTGTTGTTGTTGTTGTTGTTGTTGTTGTTTTTTTAGCAAAATACCTTTATAGGGGTCATAAATACAAAGCCCTAAGGAGTTTGTTAACATGAAATCATTCATTTTAACAGAAGGGTAGAATAGAAAAAGTGTAAGTAATTATGGTGTTTGGGAAGAAAGGCTTAAACTGGTTAGAGCCAAAATAATTTCTAATTATCACTGAAAAATAAATCCAGAAGGGAAGCTCCTCATAGGTTATTTTTTCACCTACCCCTCTGCCATAATCCAGATGTGTAAACCATTTTAAAACAATTCATTGAAATTACTTTCTAAACTCCTGTTTACAATCCCAAGTGAATGAGACTCTATGGTTTTTCTAGGTTTTCCAAACTAAGTTCAGGGTCCAGATTTCTCTTTCTTTCTTTCTTTCTTTCTTTCTTTCTTTCTTTCTTTCTTTCTTTCTTTCTTTCTTTCTTTCTTTCTTTCTTTCTTTCTTTCTTTCTATCACACCAAAGAATTCTACGTTAGAATAGCAATAACTATTATAAAATATGTAAGGGTTTTCCCCCTTGTATCATCTTTATTGGCTATGCAACTAATTAGCTATTTCAGCGCTATCCAGGCTAGCATCGTTTGTTGGTTAAACAAAAGAAGGGGAAATTTCAGAAACACAAAGAGCCGAAATGTTTGAGATTTGTTCTTACTCAGATGCGTACCTCATAGTGCCTATCTCCTGTTGAAGGAAATAATTTATCGTGATCTTAGTCAAAAGCATTTCTCTCTTTGCTGTCCTTTTTTATTAATTTAGATATGTTTCTAGGATGAGAAATGATGTTACTTCTAATTATGGTTACATGTAGTTAATTTCCTTCTTTTTCCTAAGCTTGGTGTGAAAGGCAGTTTCCTCCAAAAGAGGGGTGGGAGGGGGTTAGGGGGAGCTGGTTACCGGGAGGGGAGAATACTGATAGAGCTGATCTTCCTGTTGCCTTAGCAACAGATTTATTTATTAGGGGTTGAAATGACATGAGTTAATATACCGCATACCTGCTGATCGGCAAACTCCCCTATTTCAGCTGCAGTTGACAATTAAGTCCTGGACAGCTACAGCCAGGGGTTAATGTTCCTCATTAGGGGAACTAGGTCATTACTGGGAAATCAAGGCACTTAAGGCAGCATGGGTAAAATACAAAATTCAGCATCTAGACGAGTGAGGCTTTTTTATGTTAATTAACCTTATTTTCCTAGGTTTAAAAAAATCTTATATGCACATGACAGTGGATCAATTAATTGAAAAAAGAGCTAGTTTACTTTACTCTCTGAGTTGTCTTCATTTCCTTTGCAAGGATTTCATTATTTTATGGAAAATTCTTATGTCTATATGATGAGTAAAAAGGGTATTAAAATTAAGAAGGGAATCATCATGGAAATCAGCTTTACCACAAGGGAATGAGCAAATAAAAGCCTTGGAAATGAAAATAAATAAGCTTTGCTAATACCTCACCTAAGGAGCAGAATATAAGCCCATCAGAGCTGAGAGATATTTAGAGGTACTTCTTTGCTTCTTTATTAAGCAGTTACATAGCTATTTGACCTTCAGAAACTGAAACTTTGGAAAAGTGATTCCAAGTGGTTTGTAAACATTCTATTTGCAGAAAGCGTGTAGCAGTTTAACAAACAATAACTTTCCAGTTCATAATTGGCTTTTTTAAATACCAATAAAATTAGATACATTAGTTGGAAATTTTTATTAAAATGTCTGAGTGGGTGTTTTTTCCACTTGATAAGTTCATAAATAATGTATCAAGCCCCTTCTCAAAGCTTTGTTTTCCTATTTCTTTAAAGAGCCTTTATGTTGAAAGGGGGGTATTTACAGAGTCGAGAAAGATTTATTGCCCAGAATCCTCTTTTATCTTCATTTCCGTTCTGTACCTCCATTGAAGCCACTTCTGACCAGTCCTTTTGCTTACGAGAACTTTCTCTGTGAGACATAGACCAAAGCCAAAAGGTACTCTTACCTCTTGTATGGCCTAAACTACTTTGTCCCTTCAACAGAAGAATGTGAATCACTGTAATTCTTCTCCCTCTACCCAAATACTATAAACGGTCGCTTGATTGACATCTAGTCAACTGATTTCCAGAGACTTAGTGTAGAACTCTTGTTGTCATTATTCCCCCATCGAAAAAATGTACAACTTTCCTTTAATTGATTAGCTCTCTGTGATTGTGTCTATTTTCACCTCCTCCCCAAAAGTGTTCTTTTGTCGTCTACGTGAGACCAGGCCCTCAGGTACGTCTTTAGAAAACCCCATTCTAGTGAACCCCCGTATCGTGTGTAATGCCACTTATCATCTGATTTGGCATAAAATTTGTTTTCGGCGGCACCTGTCTGGGCTGCTTCCTTCGGAAAAGCATTTCCACCCTGAAATTAGATGTGATTCTTGCACAACTGCCTCTTTTCACCTACCCTCGCCAATCCTTGGTTTTACTGAGAGCTCTCTTAAAGAAGAAATTGTTTCTTCAGTTCAGAATCACCACCTGAGAGTTAGAGTTTTAGAATGAGGGGATATGGAAGAGACTTGTTAATTATTCCCCAAATTTCTGTCTCTTTTTCTTGGGGACACAGTTGCACCACATTTTCCAGGCTCCGTTGCAATTTGGTGTGGCTGTGTGATTGGGTCTTAGCCAATAAATGTTAACAGAAGTGATGTGGGATGCTTGGGGGTCCCACTTACAGGTGGGGCATAAAAATGTTCCACTCACATTGCCTATGAACTCTCCCTTGGAAGGGGCAGACATAGAAGGCACCTGTTGAAGACGGCAGTGCCTCGTTTAGCTTGAGCCTTGAATAACCTCAAGAAGAGAGCTGCCCTTTTGATCTGCCAACTTGACTTTATAATAAGCCATTATACTTGTTTTTTAATATCCCCTTCACCTATTATACATTTTTAAGTCATTTTTAATGTACCCAACCTATCTTATGAGTGCTGACAGCTAGTACAATAATCCCTACAAATACGGCAGTGGTTTGACTGGGGTAGTAACAATGGAGGATGTAAGGAGTGGTCAGGATATATTTTAAAGATTTTGGCCTAGGTGGATATATATATAGGTGCTATTTACTGAGATGTGAATGTAGGCAGGTACTATTTACTGAGATGGAGAACACTTGGGGGAGGAGAAGGTTTTAAAAAGTTTGCCTTTGAATATATTAAGTTGGAGATATCTTTTAGAATGCAAGTGGAAATTTCAAGCTGGAAGATAGATATACAAGTCTCTTATTCAGATAAACAGTCAGGACTGAAGACAGAAATGGGGGAGTTTATCAGCATGGAAATGTTCAATTCCTATACAACATTTAAAAATATTGGATTTTAAATCTTATGAGCTACACTTTTAAGTTCCCTAATTTTAAACATTAAATCCACACTAATTCTGTGGGCAGCAGTGACAGCTTGATTGCAGTTCTAGCAGAGTAGAGTCTGGTCTTTGTACAAGTCCTGGTGGCCAGTTACCAGCCTGGTGCCTTCAGCCAAGTTACCCAGTCTCTAGCTTCAGTTCTCCTCTTGCTAATATGGGAGGAATGTTAACTATATTACACAGTTGCTCTGAGGGTTAGAGGAGATCATCTATGTGAATGAGTTAGCACAGTTCTTGGCAGAGAGTAAACGCTTAATAAACATTAGCCATTATTATTAGTAAATAATACAGAGTGCCTCGTTACCTCACAAAGCACTGTCACTTTTGACCACTGTCTCTTATTGGTTAAAATCAATTTTTTCTTAACTCTTCTAGAAAAAGGAAAGAAAAGAAACAGCTAAATAAAGTCGTCTTTTTTTGTCTTCATTTTCAGCCTACCCAAAACAAGTACATACTGTACAGAAAAATGGAATTCTGAGCTGCAGAGCACACACTTCTAAGGAGCGGCATCTGCCTTGTAAATGAAGTCTATAAAAGGCTACCAACTGTCCCTTCACATTTTTATGATTGTTAGGGTATTACTAAACCTGGATGGAAAAATGTTTTTTGAGGCTCTTACATCAAGCACCCACACTGTCAATATCACAAATTATTTCCGTTTTTTACAAGATGGCTGCCATGCGCCTTCACTTAGGAATGGCAATGCTATTTTAGCAGAAGTTCTATGGTTTTAAAGAATGTGATTTAGTAAAAAAGCACTTTCTACCTTTATAATTGTCACATTTTTAAGCGCATAACTTTTTATAAAAAAAACAGCTTTAATGGAATATAATTTTTGTATCACAAAATTCACCCATTTTAAATATGCAATTTAATAGTTTGTGGTAAATTTATAGACTTGCACAACCATCCACACAGTCCGGTTTTAGAACATCTCCCTCACTCCGGAAATAATTCTGATGCCCCTTTTCAGTCATTCTCTGTGTCCACCCCCGCCCCACAAAATCACTGATCAGCTTGCTCTCTCTCTGTAAATTTGCCTTTCCCGAACATTTCATATAAATGGAACCATACAATCGGTGGTCATTTGCGTCTGGTTTCTCTCACTTAGAACAGTGTTCTTGAGGTTCCTCCATGTGACAGCGTGTAATGCCGAATAATACTTCCACCGTATGGGTATAACACATTTTGTTTATTCATTCATTATTTGATATTTGGAATGTTTCTAATTTTTGATTACTGCGAATACTGTTCTTTTGGACATTTTCATAGAAGTTTTTGTGTTGACATACTTTTTATTTCTCTTAGGTAGATACCGAGGAGTAGAATTGCTGAGTTGTTTGATAAATTTATGTTTAAGTTTTTAAGAAACAAGCATATCATCTTGAAGGACAGCATCTAATAACTCTTCCTTCTTAGATTCATTCACCCATTTAAAAATGTTATTGAGGAGTACCTGGGTGGCTCAGTAGGTTGAATTTCCAACTCTTAATTTCAGCTCAGGTCATGATCTCACTGTTGTGAGATTGAGCCCTGTGTCTGTCACCACTGGGCCTAGAGCTTGCTTCTCTCCCTCTCCCTCTCCTTCTGCTCTCTCCCCCTGTCTCTCTCTCTTTCTCAAAAATAATAAAAATTAAAAATAATAAAAATAACAACGTTATTGAGTTTCCTCTACAACTAGGCACTATACTAAGTACTCCATATAGGCAACTCTTGATTATGCACTGTAAGTGGTACAAAATGTAGTCTAGATGTTTAAAATCTCCTTCTTATTCATAAACCTTAAGTTGGGCATTCTTTCAAGTGTCTTCAGCAAAATTCTGTGATCTCACTAAGCCTGTTATTCCAAACATGTACCAAACGGCTATATGGTAGGTAGCTACCAGGAATTCAAAGAAGAAAGGCATAACTCTCTGCCCTTTAGGGGCCCACAGGCCAGGAACGGAAGTGGGTTTATAATGCCTACCTATATTCTCAGTGTCCTTGCTATTTTCAAAAATATAGCATGTCTAATTCTGACTCCTTCTTTCCCCCCTAAACTCTTTTGCACTCCTATTTGTGAATAGCACACTAACGCCCTCACTCTGGGCTGCAAATGATTATCTTCTTTAATTTCTTTTCACTTCAACTCTGTTAGCTTCTTATGGATACTGTAACAACAAACTACACATTTGACAGCTGAGAACAACAGACATTGATCCTGTCACAGTTCTGGAAGCCATAACTCCAAACTTGGTATCACCTGGCTGTCTAAAGTCAAGATGTCAGTAGGGCCTCACTCCCTCCAGGAGGTCTAGAAAAGAAACCAGTCCTTACCTTTTCCAGCTCCTGACAGCTGTCAGCAATGTTCAGGTTGGGGCTGCCTCACTCCGTCCTCCTCCTCTGGGGTCACATTGCCTTCTCCTCCCCTGCCTGTATCAAATCCCCCTTTGCCTCCATCTTGTAAGGATGGATACAAGTGATACATTTGGGGCCCACACAGATATTCCAGAATAATCTCCCTATCTGAAGATCCTTAACTACATCTGCATAGTCCTTTTTTGCCATATAAGCTAACATTAACAGCTTCTAAGGATTAGGACGTAGAGAACTTTGGTGGGGGGAGGGGGCATTATTCAACCTCATATAAACTGCATATGCAGTCAGTATGAAGTTATTCATTTATCCATTCATCTATTCACTTAATACTTTTTAAGCATGATATTACATGTCAGGTAATGAATTAAGACTTTAGGAGACAGTAGTAAGGAAAAATTCACACACATAGTCCTTGCCTGCGAGGAGCTTACAACAGATACTAATCAAGTAAAATTTGCCCGAGATACGCGTTACAAAGGAGAAATGGAGAAACAGAATGATATGTAACTTTTTTGTAAACATATTGCACATTCATTGTAAATGTTTTAAGCAATACTGAAAAGCACAAATTAGGAGTTTTGAAAACTCACAGCACAATCTACCACATATACGTAATTCTCCTCCTTGATATTCCTTTCCTTCCATATTTCTATCTACTAGTTTGGAACTTACGCACTATTTTGTTTTTTTGAAGTGATTACCCTAAGTGGTTTTAATATATGGGCTTATCCTATATTCACGCCTTTCTTTGCTTATTCTCCCCTCTTGCACATTAGACCTTCCCCTGTGCCTGAAGAACATGCTCAAAAAATGCTTTTAATGAGAGATTGTTGGTGGCAAATTCATCTGGAAACATCTCTCGTTTCTCTATTATTCTTTGAGGATGTTTTTTCTGAGTATACAATTCTAGGTTGAGATTATGTTCCTTCTGCTATATTTTGCTATTGAGAAGTTACTTTATCAGGCTTTTCTCTCTAGCTACGTTGAAGACTTTGTCTTTGTCTTTGTCTTTGGTGTGTTTCACTATCACGTGGTATGTGTAGGAGTGGATTTTTCTTAGTAATCTTACTTGGGATTTGTGAGATTTCTTAACTCTTTGAATCAGTGTCTTTCATTACTTCTGCAAAATGTTCAATATTATGTCTGCAAATATTGCCTGTGACTCATTCTCTCCTTTTAGCATTCTGTGTCTTGATCTCTCTCATCATCTCATGTGTTGTAACCCGCCTTTCGTATTTTCCATTATCTCCGTACTTGGGGTTATCTTTGAGTTTACTAAGTCTCTCTTAATTCCAATCCTGTTTTTCATCTCTCAAACTTCTTTTAGTTACTCTCTCAAAACGATTTGGTCAGTTTTAATCGTCCCTTGCTCTTCAGATAGTCTCTTCTTTCCTTAAGTACTTCAAACACACTATTATCATCCATGTTTGATGATTCCAATAGCTGAAACCTTTTTGGGTCTGCTGTCTTTCTTCTCTTTGGCCTTGGTGTCTTGTTTCCTATGTGTCTTTTATTTTTCACCATGGATCCATATGTTTTGGAACTTTTATCAAGGGGAATTCTTTGGAAACTGCCTGAATTATATCTGGATTTCTCAAGAGAGGATGTGTGTTGCCATATCAGGTGTTTAAGTTCCCAGCACTACTGGAAACTAAATTCTCAGTCAAGGTTGTTTGTTTTCTTGTTTCGTTTGTTTGTTTGACCACTGAGGTGACTTCCCAGTTGTTTGAGGGCCAGCGTGAGATGAAGTTGCAGAGGAACTTTATTAAACCTGTAACAATAACATACATCTTTACATCTCTCTCATGGATGCTTTTCATTCCTTCTTACTGTGGCCCCATGCCCCCGGTTCTAATCCTTGTAATGTAAACCTAGACTACTGTAATCACCTGCTCATTTTCTCTTTGCTGACCTTAACACCTTCTAGTTCATATCTTGGGTAAATACCACCCAGTACCTTCTTCATGTTACTTTGCTCAGAGTCCTGTGGCTTTCGTTCTCCTTATCAGTTATCTCAATCTGGCTATCCATGAAAATGAGGTTTTTGTTTTTGTTTTTGTTTTTGTTTTTGTTTTTATATTAGGAATGTCTATCCTCCTTATCCCAATTAAGCAAGAAGTTCTGAGAGTTGAGCCCTTGTGTCATCCCAGTCAACTCTAATGTCAGACCGGATTGAGCACTATTAGGCTACAAGAAAAAGCATAAACACAGAATCGTCTTCATCTAGCACTTAAGACCTCATAGGAAAGTGGTGTTCAACCCTGCTGTATGTCAGGAAACACCTAAGTGCACCTAATCTGAGAGCTTCTGATTCCATTGATGTAAGATGGAGATCAGGTGTGGTACTTTTAATAGTTCCCTGAGATTTGCAACATGTGGGGCACCTGGGTGGCTCAGTCGGTGAAGCATCCGACTCTTGATTTTGCCTCAGGTCATGATCTCACGGTCATGGGATCGAGCCCCACGTCGGCCTCCACGCTGAGTGGATTCTCTCTCTCTCCTTCTCTCACTGCCTCTCCTCCATGCTCTCTCTCTGTCTAAATAAATAAATAAACATTAAAAAAAAAACCAATTTGCAACATGTAGGATTCAGAACCACTATTCTAGAACCATAAATTCACAGGCATACAGGGATCAGGCTGGTGGCATTAATGAGTGAAAAGGCCACCTGGGAACTATGGTAAACTGGAGGGCACCACCACTCCAGACGAGGCAGACAGCCCTACTCAAGTTTTACTGTTGAGAAACATGACCATCACCTTGCACCTCTTGCTCTACAGCGTAGTCCATTTCACCTTTCCAGTCAAACCTCAAGGGTACTGGAAAATTGAACAAATATACCTATCTGTGTGTGTGTGTGTGTGTGTGTGTGTGTGTGTGTGTGTCTGTGTGTGTGTCTGTGTGTGTGCACATGTCTCCAACCAGGCATTGGAAGGTATGGTTGTCTTGCTTTTTTTCTAACTCAGTGCTTTTGCCCAGGTTATTCTCTCCCTGCAGTGCTTCCCTTCCGCCTCCATATCTGTTGAAATCATCAGTTGCCCTCAAAGGACCACCTCCTGCTTTCTCTAATATGACAGTGGAGAGCCGGTAACTGGAAGACATGTGTATTTGAGAGCAGCCCTTCCCAGGCATGTCCCCTTCTGTTTTGTGTAAACCTCTCTCCTCTGGACTGTATTTAACTTGCCATGTACTTCTTTGGAAGTTCAATAAAACAGGGGCGCCTGGGTGGCTCAGCCAGTTAAGCATTCCGACTTTGGATCAGGTCATGATCTCACCGTTTGTGAGTTCGAGCCCCACATCGGGCTGTCTGCTGTCAGCGCAGGGCCCACTATAGATCCTCTGTCCCCCTCTCTCTCTGCCCCTGCCCCACTATCTCTCTCTCTCTCTCTCTCTCTCTCAAAAATAAAATAAATAAACTTAAAAAAAATAAGTTAAATAAAACAAAGCTTTATATGGTTAAATGATTTGGTATTTTAGCTTTATAAACCACCAAATAGTTGGTTCTGTAAATAGGTATTTTATACATTAAGGAACCCATCATAAAATGTTAAGAATTCTTTATGTGAGATAGTAGGATAGATATTAGAAACTAGGGGGTCTTAACATGTGGATTATTTACAAAGGTGAGGGTCAAAAAGCACTGAGATTGGGTAAGAGTAATTATAGTGGATGAAATGAATAAGAGGTAAGGAAGAATAAAAATATCTCAAAATCTGATTTGGGCTGGGGAAAGATGAGTCAGCTGGAATGCCTTAAGTAAAGTAACAGTGACAACAAGCCACATTCATTCCTTAACATAAAATGTTTATGTGCAAGGCATTTATTCAAAAACTTAGTGGAATAACGTTGCCCTTTTAGATGAGAGAACTTATATTTGTAATGTAGCATAAGAACCATGTTAAATGAACTTGAAGTATAGTACCAAGTACAAAGAATCCAAGATATAATCATCACTCATTCATTTATTCACACATTCAACTCATAATTACATGAGGCAAGGAAACTGGCAACCCCAGTATCCACACATGCCAGATTCTCAGGTCTGCACAGGCTGCAGCCAGACTGCCTGCTTTGAATCCCAGGTCTGCCCCTTACCGTTGGGCCACTTGGGCAATGTGGGCGAGTTGCTTAATCTCACTAAACTTTGTTTTCTCCGTCTATAAATTAAGTAGAAGAATGGTGCTTACCTGAGCCACACGGTTGTTGTGAGGATGGAATGATTGAATCTGTCCGGTGGGCTGGGACCAGTTCCTGATCCACAGAAGCACTATGTGGATATGCCATTGCTGTTACTGTTCATCTCTGTTTCTTTATAACTCAACCTCAGTGTTCTCTCAGTGAATTTATGGTAATTCAGTAAATTTTAAGTTCTCCATATTTTTCCTTTGAGGAGCACTCAAATTCTAAGGATGCTTAGAGGCATCAGAGAAGATGGTTTGGTCTCAGTTGGCCCACGGCCAACTGGAAATAATGCTGTCCTGTCTCGTTCTTGCTTATCACCTCAAAGAACTGGTGTCTACTGTGTTACGTTCCCATCTGCCCACACCCTGCGTTGTTCGTGCCAGGGTGCCCTGCAGATGCCAATCAGCATGACACAATGCCACCTGCATCATGCTGGCTCTGTCGGGTAACTTCTCTATCTCACTCCGGGCCTTTGGAAAACACGGCTGCTTTCCCGTGTTACTTGTGGACCTCAGAAAACTCAGCAAACTGGCTTTCAGTCCTCCCTGGCCCAGGCACTTTGTCCTCCTCAGTCGATCCCGTGCCATGCTGGCCACAGTTATCCCTGCAAAGCTGCTATCTCCCTGGGTTCTAGAGGAAAAGGCATAAGACGAAGGTCACTCTCCCATCCAGCTAGCTCTCTGCCACCCAGTCTCCTCCAGTTTTCAACCTTGAACATGCACTCAAGAGGATCTCTGTCCTCTCCAACTTGCCTCCCTCAGCCCACAGATTTTTTGAGACACTGAGAGACGGGTATGGGTAGGGAGAGTGTTGAGAAAAACCTACTTACTGTTCTTCTCCAAAACTACTGTTTAGACTTCAGTGTCAGAATTTTCATACAAAAATCAAGAATTAACTATCTTCTTTTTGCATTTCTGTTTAATAACCTTACCTTAAGGGCAAAGATTATAGAATATCTTTGCTCTCAAGACTAGGGGGTGGGGGAAGAGTAGATTTACAAAACAGAAAATGTCGAGGGAGGAAACCCATTAGGCACATTGATTAATACTTCAAATATTATCCTTCTACACATGTATTGATAGGGCTTCTTTTGAGATCCCTGCCACAGAGAACTCCAAGATAATTGCAGTACAACATAATAAGTGAAAACCCAAAAGAGGAAGCAACTAATTCTGCCTGGAAAAGTCAGGCAACGCTTCACTGAGGAAGTGAGGATAATTGAAAGAGGATTCCATTAGACATATTCCTCCTCAGCTCCTGCACCACATATGTTACAAGAAAGAACACCAAACTAAACTGAATGTGAACCAGGACTCGGGGTGTCCAGAAAGACTCCACCAGAACGGATAGCAGTGTTTTCCTTCATATTTCCATTTGGAACTCTAAAACTGAGGTGAACACTCTAGAGGGGCGTCCTCCCCTGTGTTTGGAGCTGTACCTGGACTGGAGCAAGTTGGAGCAGGTGTCAGGGCAGGTGGCAGCATGATGTCCCCAGTCCTACCTGGGCAAGTAAACAGCTCTGGTCTTTGTTTGTGCTGGCGTGTGGAACTGCTGAACTGGAGGCCCTATTAAAAGCTTAACCTGAGGGCACCCGCGTGGCTGAGTACGTTGAGCGTCTGACTCTTGATTTCGGCTCAGGTCATGATCTCACGGTTTGTGAGTTCGGGCCTCGTGTTGGGCTCTCCGCTGACAGTGAGGATCCTGCTTGGGATTCTCTGTCTCCCTCTCTCTGCCCCCTCTGCCACTGGCACTCTATCACTCTCTCTCAAAATAAATAAATAAGCATTAAAAAAAATAAAAGCTTACCCTGTTGCAGACCTAATCCTTATTTTAAGAGACAGCCTCCAACTAAAGTGAAATGGGTGAAGTTTTTCCACACAGGCTGTGCTGTTTGTCTGCTTCCTGGCAGAAGCATTTTAGCTCCCTTGCCCAGACACCCAAAACTTACTTTTTTTTGATATTCCACACAATTCTTACCCTCCCTAGACATTCTTCACATCTCAAAATCTTGTCTTCTTCACCTTCCTACTTTAACCATCAGAACTTACATTCTCTTAGTGAACAGTTTCAATATATTAACCCCAAAAGGATACAAGTTACACACAAGTTCACATATTTTTACTTATTTATTTTTTTAAATTTATTTATTTTTGAGAGAGACAGCATGAGCGTAAAAGGGGGAGAGAGAGAAGGAGAGAAAGACTCCCAAGCAGACTCCGCACTGTCAGCACAGAGCCTGATGGCGGGGCTTGAACTCACAAAACTGCGAGATGATCTGAGCCAACACCAAGAGTTGGACGCTTAAGCCACTGAGCCACCCAGGGGCCTCTCACAGACGTACTTTTAAGTTAAATCATATTAATATATAAATTCTTGCTGGCATTTTAATGTTTTAACTCCCTAGGGGTATTCATTTACTATGACTACAGCACCTTGCTAAAATTGTATTGCTATGGGGTAAAAGTCTCCCCCTGTAAGGAACCTCAGGCATTCTTAATAGTCATGGATGAGATTTGTAGACAATGGATTGTCCTTCTTATCTCTAAAATCATAGTACAGGGGCAGCAACCTCTCTCCTTGCTTAGAACCTAGACTCCTCAAGGGTTGAGTCTCCTGTTCTCATTAATCATCCTTGTATCCCAGTGCCTTCTACAAGTTCTGTCTGGCACACGAGGTTTCTCAGTCCTCCTTTATGGAATAAATCACCAACTTCCGACAAGGATATTCTGATCTTCAGGCCAAAAACCTATACTAGAGAAGAGATTTTATTGTTGTTTTGCGTTTTTATACTTTAAATAATACACTATAAAAAAATAATACCAATTAAGCAGTCCTAGAACCATAGCATGGTGTTTTGTAACAGAAAATTTTGAACATAAAACTGGTATGCCTGACATGCTTCCTAAGGTAATTGACATTCACGTAAAGAAAAGACCCTTTGTAACTTCATGGTGGACGTTACATTGTGAACCCAATTTCCAGATGAAAACAGTAAGAAGCATTTATTAAGTATCTGTCCTATGAATGCAACAAAGATATTAAACCACTAATTTCTTTCTTTGACCTAAAGGGATAAAATTTTAATTCATTTTGATACTTCCCAAGTCTAAAATGTACTAATTACATTAGCTTTTAAGCTTAAATAACTGTCAAAAAGTATTAAAAGTATAAGAATATAAAGCAAAATTGGAATAAATACCAAAGACAATCTTTGCAATAAAATGAAAAATTAATTATTTAATTCTGCTCCTCAAATACACACGGCTCTCTAGAATATAGACGGACTTTTTTAAAGTAGTGTCAAAAATAGTGTCATGGTGAATTATGAACAGTAGTGAATCGTTGGTTAAGTTCTCATTTAGAAAGAGAGATTTCCATAAAATTTGAGTCTAAAACAGAAGGAACCAGTCTTTTTTTTTTATGTTTACCTTTTTAAAAGGTTACTTTTATTTTAGAATGTTGTATGGAAAATTCAACTTTCAGTGCCATTCTAATCCATGAAAATGGATGAAACATGTAGTCAGAAAAAAATTATTTCACATACCAGTCAATGTATTTCTGTAATCCTCCCAGAAAAGATCATTATCAAACAGACCACTTCTTGCAAAAATGCCTTCTCTGTCTGATCTCTTACTTAGCACTTTATTCTCTGCTTCTCAAGACTGAGCCAGGCACAGAAATTCTTAGTACCGGCAGCCCACAAACCCTGTTGATGTTGTGCTGAGGGAGAAATATTTCCTTGCACTCAAGGCCCACTCTTCACCATGGAGAAGCACCTGGTGCCAGCTCTGAGAATCCAGGGGTATCCTCCCTCCACGTCCACCCATATGTCTGTTTGATCTTCATTATTTTTGACAGCTTTCCCACCTGTTGTGTGGTTCTGGGTTCTTGATGTCTTACTGTTGTGGAAGATGATGTGTGCACTCCATCTCTAGCTCTCCTTGTTGCTTCTGGGTAACGAAGAAGAGGAGGAGAGAGATGACCGTTTATTGTCCTGATTTCAGTTGTAATTATTGTAAGAAGATGATTTGGTATGATGTTATAATCGCCCTGGAAAGGAATGATGAGCATGTGAACTACATCAAGAAAGGAAAGACAATATTAGTAATGATAATGAGAGGTCCGTTCAGGGATTGATTGTTGATGTGAAGGTGACTCGGTTCATTGGATTAAAAGTGACCTTTTTTTTTTTTTTTTTTTGAGAGAGAGAGAGAGCAGAGGAGGGCCAGAGAGAGAGAGAGAAACAGAGAGAGACAGACAGACAGAGAATCTTAAGCAGGTCCATGCTCAGCGCAGAGCCCCCCACAGGGCTCAATCTCACAACCTTGAGATCATGACTTGAGTCGAAATCGAGTCCAAATCTCAACTGACTGAGCCACCCAGGCACCTCTAAAGGTGACATTTGACAAGATTAGGGACACAATCCTGAGAAGAAAATTTCAGTTATGGACATGTGTGTCTTTATCCACAAACAGCAATTTTACTTTAAATCCTATTTGTAACTGTGTTGTAAATAAGGACTACCATTTATTGAATGCTTATTATTCTATTTGCATGTGTAACATAGTTGACACTTTATATGCCTCTATGTGTAATTATCAAGGTAAATATTTGAGGCTCAGCAATGGTATGTTCCACTTACAATCAATAACTGATTATAAAGCGTAGTAAACTTTATTTTTTGCCCACTTACAGTGGTTATTAAACTTACTAGAATATTCTTAAATTCCAAGTTCTATAAATGAAAAATAAAACATTGATGGTTATAATAATCATGATAACAATAACAACAACAACAATAATAATAACAACAGTTATCCTTTATTGTGCATTTTCTGCTTGCCAGGCATTGTAAGTTGTCTCATACACATCATCTCACTTAATCCCCTCAACAGCCTTTTGAAGTGAGTGTTATTAGCCAGACTGTTACAGATGAAGACATTAAATCTCAGAGTAGTTTGGTAGCTTGCCCTGGATTACAACTACTAAATACCAGAATTAGGATTTTAACTCTCTTTCCATTAGGTTATATTGTCCATGTAAGCATTTTGACTTCATTTCTTCTGACAAAACTCACCTTTAGAACTATACTCATAAATGAATTGGTTATTATGAGCTTTTGAGAAGCATCTTCTTTCCTTCTTTTGGGTTTACATATGCTTCTAAAGCACACTATTGAGTGAAAATGATCTTTCACCGAATACACTATATACCATAGTTGACTGCTCTTTATTATCCATTCTTTACCAGAAATCATTTGTTCTGATACCCACTAACCGTAAGTATTTTTAGTTAATTAAGACTTTGGTTCGTGAGACTTCCCATTCTGGAGTACCTTTCTTGAGCAATATAGTTAATTTATTACAATATTCAGAATCTTTTATTCTTTTTCATATGAATAATTAGTGTACCTTTGGTACCTAATGTGAGTAGTTCTTAATAACTTTAAATCGTAAGCAACAAAAGACTAGAGTAATGAGGTTTGGGGCTGAACTTTTTTTCTTTTATGACATTGTAAAAGGGACTAAGTAGAAAAATACAGATTAATTCCATTTATAAGAATGTAAGAAAAAGGAGGAGATACATAATTAATCCTGTTTATAAAATGAAAAAACGCAACATATGTAGCAACAAGAACACATCATTTTGAGCAGGTCTTTCTAGAACAGACATTCCATATTGTGTTCCTACTTTCCCACAGTCATTGCCATGACAATCTGGTGCGCTTAGCAGTCGCTGCTGAGTAAGGGAGACTGTCTCTTCTAGGGGATCTCTGTGTCAGCCAAAAAACACAGCAGTCTTCTGTGGGTCTAGAAACAAGAAATAATATATGAAATGGACAGAAATTTTGCATTTTTCTCCATTTTTGCACTTTCTCCAATCCCTCCCATTGGAGGGATTTCTTATGAATCACTGTCCATTTTTATTTTAACATTTTTTAAATCAGAATGAGGTTTAGGAGTGGATTTTTCTCTTCAAGTTAAGATTCTTTCCCACTGATTGAAGACCTTGTCATTTCTAGATGTGACAAAATGTCCACAACTGAATATGAAAACCTGTTATTAAGAATTGAAATCCATTTCGATGAAAGACATCTAATAATGCAGACCATGTTTAATTCTCCATTAAAAAAAAAAAAACATGATCCTTCATGTCATTTAATAGACCTATCCTAGCATAGTTTTAAAAATATAACTGTCTCTATTCAGCCATGACAGAACCATCATTCATTCATTTCAAAGTCATATTTTGAGTACCTGCCAACTTCTGAGTCAAAGAGTTTCTCTGATGTTGTGGGACTTCCAGACTAATTATTATAAGGGGACAGCATACAAATAATTATGAAATAACGTAAAATAGCACTTCATGAAATCATCGTCAGTGTGTATGAATGTTGATATTGGAGTGATTCAGAGTGAGATGGGATGTCACAGGGGTGACTACTAGAAACAATAAATTTCAAGTCAGTGAGAGAGACAATGGACAAGGAGCGGCAGAGAGAGGGAGAGAACATGTTCCGTTCTCAAAAACTGCAGGCACAAGAGCTGTGGATTGTGAACAACAGAGACAAAGGGAGAAGATGAAAATGAATATGAATACCAGTGCTGGGGCGCCTGGGTGGCTCAGTCGGTTGAGCGTCCGGCATCCGCTCAGATCATGATCTCCCAGTTTGTGGGTTCGAGCCCTGCATCGGGCTCTGTGCTGACAGCTAGGAGCCTGGAGCCTGCTTCAGATTCTGTGTCTCCCTCTCTCTCTGCCCCTCCCCCGCTCATGCGCGCGCGCTCTCTCTCTCTCTCTCTCTCTCTATCTCCCTCCCCCCTTCAAAAATAAATAAAAACATTAAAAAAAATTTTTTTAAATGAATACCAGTGGTTATTTGGGATAATAGAAAGGGTAAATGGTTGATGGAAGTATCTAAATGGTGGAGGGCAGCTTAATTTCAATTTAATGGCTTTTAGTTACTGTAGAGAAGAGATAGCTAAGGAAAATCATGTTGAAGAGGATAATTGAACAATGTTTTGGAAGCTGAATTGGCAGAGGGGGAGAGGGTCTGAAGCTCAGTGGTGGTATAAAGGTACGAAGTGATAACATTGTACTTTAAAAATGGAAATTATCGGGGCGCCTGGGTGGCTCAGTCATCCGACTTTGGCTCAGGTCATGATCTCGCAGTTCATGGGTTCGAGCCCCACATCAGGCTCTGTGCTTGGAGCACAGCTTGGAGCCTGGAACCTGCTTCAGATTCTGTGTCTCCTCTCTCTGTTCCTCCCCTGCTCACACTCTGTCTCTCTCTCTTTCTCTCTCTCTCTCTCTGTCAAAAATAAATAAAGATTTAAAAAAAATTTTAAGAAAAAAGTGGAAATGATCAAACAACTCTTAAATTATTTGTATAGGAAAAAATGGCAAAGTTGGTAATAAGTTGAATGGGAGGACAAGTTTGGAAGCAGCTTCCTTGCATTCAATAATGTGTCAGGCTTGAGATCCTGGAATACTGGAAGAATAAGGACATACCGATACTAGAAAGGAGCTTGGTCATTAATGCTGTTTGGCAGGGCAGTGTTTAGTTTTTAAGTATTATAGATGAGTTGTCATCGGAAGGGCCAAGTGAAGATTCTGACTATCCACCTGATTATATAAATGGTAAAATCATAATCTACAGTAGATGGGAATAAGAAGATTAGATTCACAAGAGATGATCTAGATTTAGAGTCAATTTTGAGTAATAACTTTTTTACATTGTAGGCCCGGCCTTGTTCTAGACGTGGGGAATATTGGGTAAACAAAGGCATGAGTTCTGCCCTTGTGGAACTTGCAACGTAGCAGAAGGTAAAGCAGGTGAAACTTTGAAACTAGGATAGTTCCAGAAGTACAGCGAACATTGTAGGAAGGGGGGAAAGGGCCTTGGTTAGAGATGTGGGATGGCTGCATTTGTAGGACAAGAGGAAACACAAGAAAGAATTAAGGATTCTACAAAAGAGAAATTTGAATGTTATAAAAAGTGCTAGATGTCACTTTTAGTATTAGTTGAAACACCAAGAAATAGGAAAAGAATTTACTTAAAATTATGAAATACGAGGTAAACATTTTGAAATTAAATATCTATATGCACTGATGGAGATCCATGTCTATCATGTAGCTAGTGAAAATGGAAAGTGCAGAATGACTGGTACTGTTCTCATGTTGATAAAATGAGGAAGGTACATTTACAAACACACACACACAAATGTATGTGTTTGCGTATGCCTAGAAATAGGTCAGGAACCCTACGCACCAAACAACTGTAAAGTAGTGTTTACACCCGAAGAGTAAAATCAGGAAGAGTAAGGAATAGGGGCTTTCAGTGGAGGCACCATATATTTCTGAATTATTTGTATTTTATTACAATGAGCATGTTTTTTTTAATTGAAATAGGTAGTAAAATAATTGTAGAATCACATGCAGTTGCAAGAAATTATTAAGAGTCACCTCCTGGAATGCCGATGCTCCAAATGTTGGCTCTTCTGTTGTCCAATAGGTCTCTGAGCTTCAGTTCTTTTTTATGTTCTTTTTTAAAAAAAATTTGGTCTATTTTCTTGTGAAAGTTCACACTGAGTAAATTCGATTTATCTCAAGATCACGGATTCTGTTCCCTGAAATACTTTTTCTACTAATGAGCCCAGCCAGTGAGGCATTGTTTGCTGCTGTTGTTGTTGTTGTTATTATTATTATTAATTATACTTTCAGCACTATTATTTCCATCTCACCGACGCTGAGATTCAGCTTAATTTTTTTTTCTAATATTCATTTATTTTTGGGAAAGAGAGACAGTGTGAGCAGGGGAGAGGCAGAGAGAGAGAGAGAGAGGGAGAGAGAGGATCCCAGGCAGACTTCTCATTGTCAGTGCAAAGCCCAGCGTGGGACTCAAACCCACAGGCCGTGAGATCATGACCTGAGCCAAAGTTAGACACTCAACCAACTGAGCGACCGAGGCACCCCTGAGATTGAGCCCTTTAAAATCTGACTGGAAGCTTCCTGACAGGGTAAAATAGGGAACAAGAATAATGTATTTTCCTATATGAGAGGTAGAAACACAGTTCTCAGGGACATCAGAGAGTTTCCTAGACTGAACCCTGGAAGAAGTCTTCCAGGTGGACTGATGGGGTAGTTCTCAGGGTAACTAGCAAGCAGTTTTGAATGTGTCCCGGGGCGCCTGGGTGGCGCAGTCGGTTAAGCGTCCGACTTCAGCCAGGTCACGATCTCGCGGTCCGTGAGTTCGAGCCCCGCATCAGGCTCTGGGCTGATGGCTCGGAGCCTGGAGCCTGTTTCCGATTCTGTGTCTCCCTCTCTCTCTGCCCCTCCCCCGTTCATGCTCTGTCTCTCTCTGTCTCAAAAATAAATTAAAAATGTTAAAAAAAAAAAAAAAGAATGTGTCCCTACATGTCTTAGAAATGTTATAATTCAAAAGAAAATATAAATGATTAGTCAGTTTCAAATTACAGCCCCAGTCACCGCATTTCACAAGGAGCAACTTTATTATAGAGGGAAATAGGAAGTCTTAGTGATGAACTGGGGAAAGAGTTTAGTTCCATAGAACCTCCCAGGTCTACGGGGAAGTAATTACATACATCATGATGGTTTAAAGGTATGTGGCTCATACAGTTAAGTGTCTGACTCTTGATTTCGGCTCAGGTCATGTGCTGCGCTGACAGTGCTGGGCCTGCTTGGGATCCTCTCTCTCCGTCTCTTTCTGCCCCCCTTCCCTCTCTTTAAATAAGTAAATAAACTTCAGAAAAGAAGTATGTGTAATAAGTGGATGCCACTTAAGTAACATCCCCAAAATGGGGAAGACCCACTTCATCTTAATTAAGGTTTTTCACGGCCTGCCAGTTCTTTGAGGCATGGGTATCTGCAGGCTTCCTGGCCAAAGTTGCAGAGAAGGAGAGCTTATTGATGAATTAGATAGCTGAGTGAAATTATTGTATACAGTATCCAGGAAGAGAGGAAATCACTGTTGAAGAGAAACAACCTGGGGGCTGTATATTTTTAGCAATGGGGAGATTTTAAAGGTAATACTGTTGTGGGACCTAATGGCAAGGAAATGATTTGTTTTCACTGGATGGCCATCTGGATGGAATGGGTGGGAAGATTTAATTGGGGAGAGGGTCACTGGGTTGTAGTCTAAATACACTATTTGGAAAACCAGCAAGGATCATTTCTAAGAAAGCAGAGTGGTCACTGCTGTCAATCGTAAGAGTAAAAACATGGGAAGCTTGAGAATGAATGGAGCAGGGGTGGGACTTGGTATTGTTAAAGGACAGTTTCAGCCAAGAGAGTGCAGAGATGGGAGCAGAGTTGTAGGGGAAACACAGGAAGGAGGAAAGACAGACATAGCTCATGTTCTAAGATGAGATGACCTGTGAAAAGTCACCTCGAAATAGTACATTATTGGAACTCTTATTGTCAATAAATTTTATTGGGTAGGAGGGGTCACTTAAAAATGCAAAGACATGAGTGAAGAATTGTAGAGAAGGGAATAGAATCAGAGGCTTTAGGAAGGAAATTGGATTCAAGAACACAGGTGTCTCAACAAGAAGCTAGTGGAAGATCTACAGTTCTAATGGACTTTGGATTTTGAAAGACAGACAGGTCTCCCTCTGCTATTAAAAGGAAAGTTGAGAATATGAATGTGCAGATGGCATGAAACCCTGATATGCATAAATTAGAATTTTATTTTTCTATAACTTAATTTCTGTGCAGTGGCCCATTGCAGTAGGGTGCCAGAAAGCTCAAGTAGTTCAAGATCCTGTCTTCCATTTTCCTGGTCCCCCTTCCTCACAGGCCACAGCTGAGGGATCCCTTGCTTCTGTCTGTCTGCCAGCTGCTCTGTGATTCTTCCATGACATTCACAGGAACCGTGGTTCCACCCTCCTGCCTACCACAGCTCGGGAATCTCTCACACGCGTCCCCAGTGCTATCTGCCTAGATACACGCACTCAGACATTCACTGTCTGCAGCCGTGCTTCCCCCTCAAGGTTCTAAACCAGGAAGTATAGTGCACGGTTTCTGCGACTTTCAAAGTGCTTTCCCCTCACCTCTCCTCCACCAGTCCTTCGCGTTTCTTATCTGGAGGTGAAACGGCGACACAGGGTGGAAGGGTGTTTGCTACACTCATGTGGCATTTGGCTTAAATACTTGCTCCTGTCTGAAGTCCTTGCCATTTCTACATGCATTTTTGCTCCTGTAATCAACCGAGAGGATCGCCCCCTTTTTTTGTGTGTGAGCGCTGGAGGCCCCCACGCTGGGCCCATGCTTTTTCTGAAGCAATGGACATAAAATATCTTAGCATCTCGAGTGTGCTGGGGAGGAGAGGAGATGGAATAAATTGATTAACATCTCTTAAATATTAAAATACTACAAATACCAAAGAGAAGAGAATGAGAGCTTATTGTATATCTCCAGGGTGCCAGGCATTTCTTCATTCCAAACAACCAATTTTTTTTTTTAATGTGGGTATTATTGGTATCCCATTTTAAGGATGAATAAACTGAGGTTGTATGAGGTTATGAACATACCTGCAGTCATACTGCCGGTCAGTGGCAGAGCCACCTTTCTCTGCAGTGCACATTTCACTCTTCTTCTAATAGTCAAGTTGAAGGACAGAATGCAGTATGAGCAGTATTCAGAGAGAGCCACAGTGGATACTCTTGGTCTTGGTCAGCCATGGTGGGGAGGTCTGGTGGAGTTAGAGAGCAGCACTAGTAACATCTGAGAGAGACAGACAGAGAAGTCAAGAAGTTGGTGGCTAAAAGTATTGGTTGGATCCTATTTGAAGCAGCATTGAAGAAGCAGAAGCAGCACATGCGGAGGGAAACTAGAACTGATTATTCGTACGTCAGGCGTATGGAGGGGAACAAAAAGTTTATGGCCCTAGAAAGGACAGCAGAAAAGTTAAATGGTCGTGACAACTAACACAGGGTAATAAATGGAAGCTTTATGTTTTTGGACAAGGAACATGTCACTGAATTTGGAAATAAAGCAGTACATGATGATGAGGAAATAGAGACGGAGGTTAGTAAAGTATCAGAAAGGGAAAGAAGTTAGAGACCATGGTGTTAGAGAGATTTTATATTACTTCATATTCTTATTGCCATCTTTTATCTAATGGGTTCTAACCTCAAGTCACTAGAATCCAAGGTATGTCCAGGGCTTGATGGTCTGGAAACAAAACCACAGACTGAAGGTGCTAACTCTTTTTCTCTCATTATATGTAGGAAGAAAGAAATAAAAGAAATAAAGAATCAAAGACTATCTGTATAGAAAGAGAATGACTTTCAGTTGATGAGACATGATTTCAAATGCAGACTCAGTGTCTTCTGTGTGATCTTAAATGGAGGAATAATTGTGTTTGACGACTTGTTGAGAGGCTTAACTAAGATTGTGACCAGGTGCCTGGCATGGGATCCTGAGCATGACAGGAGCTCTACAAATGTCACTCATTGTTTCCATACTTTCATTTATTCAACACATATTTTCTCAGCAGCTCATTTTGTGCCACAGATAATGTAGTAGTCAGCATAGGCCACACTATGCTGCAGTAACGAACATCCCTCCCCATCTCACTAAGTTTACTTATCTCACTACCTCTGCATCTTTAGGTGGCTTTGCCTCCATGTGGCAGTCCAGACTGCTTTACTCTTACCCTAATGATCTCAACACAAGACCTCCTCAAGGATCACTGCACCCAAGAAAGTGCTATCCAGAACTGCTCTTAGATACTTCTACCCAGAAGTGACACAAATCAGCTTGCAACCCATTGACCAGAACTAGGTCTCTGGCCTCCCCTCCTGGGAGGGGTTGAGCACAGAGTCTTCTGTGTGCCCAGAGGAGAAAAGAACTGGATATTGATGAACATAAGTAAAGTCTACCACTACTTGGCAAGGCACTGGGTACTTATAGTGAACAAAACAGACATTACTTATCTTTCCCTCATGGAGCTCTCAGTCCAGAGTGACATGCTGCTGGGAGACAATAGTGTGGGTAAAGAGCCAGTTTTCTGCCCAGGCAATACAAGGAACCAGATCAAAGAGATTGCATTCCATAAGTATAAAGTTATGTGGGAAAATAGGAAAGGGTAACAGTTTAGTGTAAGTGACAAGTATGGAGAACTTAGAAATCCTCAATAAATATTTACTGAACGAATGTTAAATGAGGAATAAGAAGAAATTTAGCTCTACAAAACTAAACGGGAAAGGCAACAGAGAGAGAACAGATATAGGAAGAAAAAACACATGGAAACAGTTTATGCTTTTCAAATGTTCTGAATAATATTTGGGAATAAAAGCTGTTCTTGCTATATCTGCTGCTTCCAGTAAGCCTGAAATATTTCCGTGCTGGTCGCTTCTGCCATAGTTGGGCTGCTGAGAAACTCGTTCCCAGCCAGACTGTTTCATTCTTACCTATTCAAGAGTGTGGGGGATTGTGGGAAGCTTGGACTTTGACTCATCTTCGAGAATGTTTTATGATCAATCAAGTTTGCTCGACGGGCAGCTGTCAGATGTAGAGGTGTCACAAGAAATGAGGAATTAAACTACTATAAATACTGAAAATGGTATAAAGTTAGGCAAAAATCCTATGAATGCAATTTTATGGCAGAATGTTAGAAAGGGGTAGTTCCTTAAAAGCATTAAAAATTATTTATACTTAAAACTCTATATTAAACAATAGAAAACATAAAAAAAAAAGAAGAAACATCTATAGCACAACTCCTCAAGGATTAAACCATGGATGACCCATTGGATATTTGGAATGTGTTCCTCACTCAACAAAACATATTGAGTCCTGCCACTGACTGCCATTCATGCCTTAATATATGGCTGTGGCAAAATATCTGTGCACAACATCTTTTTGTTTAATATTTATTTATTTTGGGGAGAGAGAGAGAGAGAGACAGAGTGCAAGTGGGGGAGGGGCAGAGAGAGAGGGTGACAAAGAATCAGAAGCAGGCTCCAGGCTCTGAGCTGTCAGCACAGAGCCCGTGTGGGACTTGAACTCATGAACCGTGAGATCGTGACCTGAGCCGAAGTTGGACGCTTAACTGACAGCCACCCAGGCACCCCTGTGCACAACATCTTTAACGATCATCTGAATGTTAAGAAACCACCCATTTTTCTAAGAAGAAAACTGAGAAAAAATTTTAGCAAAATTGACTATGTCACTTTGAGGGACGTAAATGAAATAAAGTATCTACTTATATGTAATCTATTAATTTAGACATAAATAGTGCTTTAAACCACATACCATGATATAAAATAATTTTAGAAGTATTGCTCTTTTCCCACCCTTAAATTTCATGAAGCAGTTTTAGCCCAACTCCCCCTCCCATGCATTCTTGACATCAGTATGGTGGGTGCCATCTTTTCAGGAAGCTGGCATGTTTCCAGCACGTGTCATCTGGAACCCCGTCTAAGCTGCTTGGGGTGCAAGACTTGGGAAACTGTCATCACTGGAAATCTTTTCCTCAGCTCTAAAAACCCACTTAGTACTCACAATCTCTGGTAACCACTTATTCTATTACTTTTTTCAGTGATCTTTAAAATACTTGTTTTAAGCAACACCCAACACTTTGAACTGTTAGGTCATGCCTCTCAAAACAATTACTAAGTTAGTAGTAATATATGCCTTTGCTTCTCTTTTTACCAGTTTCGTCAAGTGAATGACTGCTAACACCATCCAAAACTCTCACCAGTAGGCATTGTTTCAGGTTAATGCAACTTCCCTAAACAGTACTTTATTCAAAATAAAGTAACTGAGGGAGTGCCCAGTATCATGAGAGACATTAGAAGGACTTTAGTATAAAATGCCTCTTTTCCTGAGGGATAATTTTGGGGAAGAAAAATCTCACTTTACGTTCGTCCATATATTATACTTTAAACAAGAGAGGGATTCATACAAATCTCTTTTGTGTTCTTATGCAAAGTGACTGTTGAATATGAAAGCTATTGTCCACCTATAAAAATATCTAAAGAAATGGGTCAGCTGCCTTATTTTTCATTTAAATAAATTGAATGAAAATATTTTTAAAAATCAAAAGGAAGCCGTAGGATTGTAATTCATTTATCTCTTATAGCAACACTGAAAATATAGGTCCATAAACCCTGCTGCCTTGAAAATACTCATATTGCAATCTTTTCATATTGGGGGAAAGCTTCTCCCCAGTTAAACCTCCTCCCAGCCCCAAACCACATCTATTTTAAGTTTAATACAAAACAAATAAACAAACAAAACAGCAAGAAATATTTAGAATAAATATTCTCTTTAGGATCTGTAGCCCAAATTTTTGAAACTCAGAATGAAAAATTTAGGCAACAGAGTGGCTAGATTTCCCTATAGTCTTCCTCTCTCTTTAAGATATATTACGTTATGTTATTTCCATTCTTTTCATCTAAGTATTTCCAAGAGAATCAGACTAAAAGAACATATTACAGATTAGGTGGCAGCTTTTTGATTGATATGGTTGAAGACAGCATATGGTGTATTCTTACTTTCAAACTCTTTTGAGTCTTTGTTCTTGCCCACAGCATATACAGTATATATGAGAACTATCCAGAAACTTCCCAGTGGTACATGTATGTAATATGCATCATTTTAAAAAGCGATGAACATTTTGCCATTGCATTCTTTATTATTTGAAGTAACTCAAAACAAGAGATACAGAGCTTAAAATAAGTTGTTACAGAACTCAAATTCTATAAGCTCTTATAATTCCATAAAATTATAAATGCTGTTTTAAAATGTTAATCAGAAGATGCATTTGTTTTAATTCTTGATACTGAAAATATTGACTGAATTGTGAATTAACACATTTAGGGTTGCAGATGTCATTTTTCATGAGATTTCCTGAATGATGTAATTTTCATATTTCATATAGCAGTTTGATCAATTTACAGATTTATTTTACATAATTAGTTGGTAAATGAGAAATTCAATTGCTGATATATAACTATTTCTCTGCAATATAAAAAAATAAGTAAAAATTCTGAATTATAAATAAAAAAACAAATATTTTGAAGACATCTGGTCCACATCTGTCTGAAATAAGATAATTTAAAACAGTGCAATTAAATGTAAGAAATACTGAAACATTCACACCTTAGAATGTAAAAAATAACTCATTTCATTTTAATGTGATTTCTTGAACTGATGAATTTTTTTTTTATTTTAGTGTCCTTTAGCCCCTCATTCTGTCATTATAAAGAAGACTGACAAGCTAAACAAACAAAAATAATCCATGTTTTTCAAAGCCTCTACTAAATGAAAGAATTATCTTTATTACTATTCTTTTATGAGTTGACTAACCTCCACTCCTGAGTTAATACTCAGCGGACTTAGACTCAGGCCTACCCCCTTTTGATGTATTTATAATTCTCCATTCAATTATTTAAAATGAGAGATTAGTGAGAGAGTCTGTAATCTTGCTCCCTAAATTGTGCGTTCCTTGTGGGCACAAAGGGACTGAGTAAATGTGAGAGGAAGGTATTCAGACCCCTGAAAATGAAAAACATCTTTGGTACGTTCTCATGATCAGTAGAGAATCGTCCTTTGAAGACTGGTCTTTTCTTTTGTTCAAAACCCATGTTAAGTGGAAAATTAACCATTTAGGAGAAAGGAAAATACACTAGACTTTCTATAGTCTAACCAAAAAAAATGTGAAAAACAAGGTAGATTTCTCCTTTCATAAAAGGCTACGGAGCCTTAAGATTTCAATAGAACTGGGTTTTGATTCATGAGAGAGAAGTTACGTTCATGAAATCACTCAATGCCGATGCTACAACTTAAGGTTATAGGGGAAAATCTCTGCATGGATGTCAGAAGCTCCCTTAACTGGCAATAGACCACGAAAGGAATTGATACTGTGAGAAGTGAAAACATCATTCCTGACACATACCCTAAGGTTTCACAAGTTATATTTTGTGTGTTTATTTCCAGGGAACATGATAAAGATCCAGAGAGTTTTTTTAAGGTATTAATGCACCTTAAGGACTTAGGACTCAATTTCCATGTGTCTGTCCTTGGAGAAACCTTCACAGATGTCCCAGGTATCTCTTTTGAATTTTCTAATGTGTAATTTTATAGATGACATAAGCTCTACAACTGAAGTATTAATTTCCATGTTTCCCTTTGTCAGAATAATCAAGATGAGCACTGTTAACCAAAAGATTATACGATGGCATTAAAGTGTGATTCAATTAAAAAAATACTTAAGTAAGCATTCTTTGATTTAAGTTGAGAACGTGAAGTCATCTCTTTTATCAAATATAGTTTATACAATGTAACTTGATGTAAATAAAATATATTGCTTTAGGCATCTTAACACTTAAGGAAAGCGGGAATTTGTAATTGGATGTACAACCTCTCACCCCTGGGGTCACTGGTTTGAATCCTCCTCACGTTGGTAATAGCCGAAATACATTACCATCTGTTGAGGTGGACTGTGTGAAGCATTTTGGCATCAGGCTTGTAATGTGGAGTAGCCCACAGTCCACATCCTAGTTGTCATTGGCTGTGCCTTGCTTACTGAGTTGAGAAAACAAACGAAACTCTGAAGCTGATAGCAGCAGGCCTTCTCATCCCTAATGCCACACGGAGCCTTTTCAGAACCATTTCCTTCACCTTCATCCTCAGTGGGCATGTTCGGGTCAGTGAGATGAGCATTCTGACCCCTTTCATAAGCACTTAATTGCTCGTATTATTTTAATTGAGGAATAATTGACATACGGTATTATATTACTTATGGTATTATACTGGTACAATAGTGATCTGACATTTGTATACATTGTGGAAATAGACACTACTGTAAATCTAGTTAGAATCTGTCACCTTCCCAAATTAATGCAATATCATTGAGTATATTCTCCATGTTGTAGATTACATCCCTATCACTTACTTATTTTGTGACTGCAACTTTATACCTCTTAATCTCCTTCATCCATATCGTCCCCCAACCCACGTCCCCTCTGGCAACCACCAAACGGTTCTCTGTATCTGGGAGTCTGGGCAGGGGTGGGGAGGTTGTTTTGTTTGTTTTGTTTTTTTAGATGACACATATAAGTGAAATCACACAATATTTGTCTTTCTCTGACTTACTTCAGTTACCATAATACCTTCAAGGTCTACATTGTTGCGGATATCAAGATCTCATTTTTTATGGCTGAGTTGTATTCCACTGTGAGAGGGGTGTGTGTGTGTGTGTGCGCGCGCGCGCATGTGTGCATGTGTGTACGTGTACCAAGTCTTCTTTATCCATCCATCCGTCAGTGGACATTTAGTTTATTTCCACATCTTGGTTATTGTACATAATGCCACAATGAACATAGGGACGCATACATCTTTTCAAATTAGGATTTTTGTTTTCTTTGGATAAATACCCTGTAGTGGAATTGCTGGATCATATGGTAGCTCTATCTTTAATTTTTTTGAGGAACCTCCATACTGTTTTCCATAGTGGCTGCACCAACTTACATTCCCACCAATAGTATATGAGTGTTCTCTTTTCTTCACATCCTTGCCAACATTTGTTATTTCTTGTCTTTCTGATAATAGCCATTGTGATAGGTATAAGGAGATATCTCATTATGCTTTTTATTTGCATTACCCTAATGCCTAGTGATGTTGAGCATCTTTTTCATGTGTCTGTTCGTCATCTATATGGAAAAATGTCTATTCTGGTTTTCTGTCATTTCTAAATCATATTTTTGGGTTCTTTTTTTGTCATTGAGCAGAGTTCTTTCTATATTTTCATTATTAACCCCTTATTGGATATATGATTTGCAATTATCTTCTCACATTCATTGGTTGCCATTCCATTTTGTTAATGGCTTCCTTAGCTGTGGAGAAACTTTTTAGTTTGATGTAGTCCCATTTGTTTATCTTTGTTTTTGGAGTCAGAGCCAAAAAAAAAAATCACTAAGGCCAACATCAACGAGCTTACTGCCCATGTTTTTTCATCTAGGAGTTTTATAGCTTCAGGTCTTACACTTGAGACTTTAATCCATATTGACTTAATTAATATTTATAGTGTTCTAAGATGGTGCTCCAGTGTTATTCTGGACAGGTAGCTGTCCAGTTTTCCCAACACCATTTGCTGAAAAGTCTTTTCTTTCCCTAGAATACTCTGTATGCTGTTCTATTGATCTGTGTATTTGTTTTAATGCTGATACCATATTGTTTTGATGACTATAGCTTTGTAGTGTAGTTTGAAATCAGGGAGCCTGATCCTTCTAGCTTTATTCTTTCTCAAGATTTTTTTGGCTGTTCATGTGCTTTTGTGGTTTCATACAAATTTTCTAATTATTTGCTCTAGTTCTATGAAAAATGTCACTGGAATTTTGATAGGAGTTTCAGTGAATCTGTAGGTTTCTTTGGATAGTATGGGCATTTTAACAATGTTAATTCTTCCAATCCATGAGCATAGAATATGTTTCCATTTATTTGTGTCTTCTTCAATTTTTTTTTTCACCAATGTTGCCTAGTTTTCATTTTCGCAGTCTTTCATCTTCTTGGTTAAATTTCCTCCTAGATATTTTATTCTTTTTGATGTGATTGTAAATGGAATTGTTTTTCTTGAATTCTATTTCTGATAGCTTGTTATTAGTGTGTAAAAATGCAACAGGTTTTTGTATATCAATTTTGTATCCAGCATCTTCAGTGAATTAGTTGATTAGTTCCAACAGTTTCTGGTAGACTCTTTAGAGCTTTCTGTATATACTATCCTGCCATTTGCAAATAGGGACAGTTTTACTTCTTTCTGTCCAATTTGTATGCCTTTTATTCCTTTTTCTTACCTAATTGCAGTGCCTAGGACTTCTAGTACCATATTGAATAAAAGTGACTAGAGTGGGCCTCCTTGTCTTGATTCTGATGTTAGAGGAAAAGCTTTCTACGTTTTAGCTTTTCACTGGTGAGTATGATGTTAGCTGTGTGTTTGTCATTATAGCTTCTATTATGTTCAGATGTATTTCCTCTCTACCCACTTTGCTGAGAGTTTTCATACATGGATATTGAATTTTGTCAAGTGCTTTTTCTACATTTATTAAGGTGATCGTATGATTTTTATTTTTCATTTTGTTAATGTGGCATATTACATTGATTGGTTTCCAGATATTGAACTTTCCTTGCATCTCTGGAGTAAGTTCCACTTGATCAAGTTATGGGATCCTTTTAATGTATTGTTGAGTTTGGTTTGCTGCTGTTTTGTTGAGGAATTTTACATCTATGTTCATCAGGAATATTGGCCTGTAATGTGTGTGTGTGTGTGTGTGTGTGTGTGTGATGTCCTTGTCTGCTTTTGGTATCAGAATAATGCTAATCTCACAAAATGAATTTGGAAGTTTTGGTCAGAAGTGTGGTAGAATAGGACCAAAGTATGGAGGATCGTGATAATCAAAGTAGATTAGGGAAAAGTAAGAAATAAGGAACCTAGACCTTGAACAGGAAAGAAATGTGATGAAACTTGTATTTTAGAAAGATTTATCTTTCAGTGGTATGTAGGCAGATTCACAGTAAGACATTACAGTGATAATCCAAATGTAATTCTGGAGGTGGTGGCTGAGAGATTAGTGAGAGGAATGTATGACAGAGGTATTCTCAAGGAAAACACAGAAATGAATTTAGAAGATGGATAGCTGTAGAAGGAAGAAGAAAAATTCTGCTCATTTGCAAAGCTGGTGAGTTCAATTCTGTTTGTGGCAGCATTGAGGTGTTTGTGGATGGACTGAGAAGTGTGGCTGGAGGAAGTCCCTAAGCAAAAGGCTTCTCAGCCAGTTTTACTGGCGAGTAGTTTTAAGCCAGCACTACAGAAAAGACTAAGGTTTTACTCTCAGGGCCATGTTCTTGGGATCACAGTCTCCCCTCCCACACATTTACGTTGAGCTGTTTAGAGCAGTATGGAATGTTGTAAGCAGGGTGGGGAGCATTAGGGGCCCAAGGACTGAGTGCTCAGTAGTTACAGGTCCAATCTTATTACCTAACTTTGGCTAGACTTCAGCATATATTTGCTGAGCATTATAGGAGAGGATTTCCACAGTGCAGAAGACTTGGTCTCCACCCTCAGGGAGCTTTGCCTTGGGCAGACACTTATATACAACTAACAGGTGCCTAAGATGCTGTGAAGTAATTAGGGAATACTGTGGAAGCCCATAGAAGAGGGTATCCTATTATCTATGATGTTTCTAGTCTCAACTGGGAGTCCTTTTTGTCATAGCCTCTAGTCCATCTCTGTCCTTCCAGACGTGAGTCAGCGCTCCTCCTGGTCACAGCACTTCACCTTGCACATAAAAGCAATCCGAGTTGTGTGGATGAACGAGCCTGGCAGCTTTCCAGGTTGTGTTCCTGGAAGGCTACCTTGCCAGTCTTTACTCCAAAGTTTTCCTAACAGGCCATTCTGTGTATTTTCAGCTGTTCTTATCATTGTTCCGGTTTAAGAAGCACTTATGTAGCACTCACTGTATTCCAGGCATTGTTCTAAGCTATTTACAAATGTTAACTCTAACCTTTCATAGCTGTCTTGTTCAGTATTATTACTATCTCCATTTTTTCAGGTTGGGAAACTAAGGCACAGAGAAATTAATTAAGGTCACATAGCTAGGTAGTAGTTTTTACCACTGTGTTAATGCTTTATGTGTTCTTGTTTTCCAAATTGTTTCTCTAAGTTTAAATGTTATTTTTTTCCCCAGCTCACCATCTAGAACTTCACAAAAAGGTTACCTACCAGGCATACATTTATTTGCCTGTTACCTCTTCTAGAGGCTACGTTAGCATATCTAAAACCCATATCATAAACCAACTTACATACTCTGTAATACCAGCCAGAGTACTTACTCTGAATGCTGTTAACAGTTATAAGAAAGTGGTTTTCTTGTCAATAATTACAATAATAATGATTATTATGCTATTAATTGCTACTATTTATCGACAGTTTGCCTTTTACTTGGTCCTTTGCCACATCATTTACTGTAATGTTCCTGATAAGCGCGATGGAGTAGGTATTATGATCCCACCTGATAGGTAGAGAAACTGATACTCTGAAGGCTTAAGTCATTTTGATTGCACTGCCTGTAAGTTAAACTTTTCTCTTTCACATGTAAGCTTAGATGTACTGGAAAACTAAGAAAGGTTTACAATCTGACTGCATGACCATTCATTACTCTCTTTTTTGGCTTTTTTAATTGAGATATGATTTATATATAACATTTGTGTAAGTTTAAGGTGTTCAGCATGTTAATTTGATACATTTATGTATTTTGATATGATTACTACTGTAGCTTTAGCTGAATATCTGTATCATATCACATAATCATCATTTCCTTTTTGTGGTGAGAACATTTAAACTCTAGGCTCTTAGCAGTCTTGAAGTATACAATACAGTATTGTTGACTGTAATCACTATGCTGAGCATTAGATCTCCAGAATTCTCTTCTAGCTGCAAGCTTGTGCCTTAATTACTTTGTATCCAACTTTCTTCTCCTTCCCTCTGCACAGACCTCTTAGGGAAATCTAGCACATCTGAGTAATGGCATTAATGCCAATGAGTTTCACTGCCCTTTTGATGAAACAATCTCCATTAACTTTCTTTTGAAAACTGTAATAGAGCAACATTGTAGAGTCTCCATACTATTGATTATTTTCAAGTGTGTTGATTATTTTCAAATTATGTTGTTGTAAGGTTTTTATAACCCTTTTCCTGAGAAGTGTGGTAGATTAAGATTATTGATTCTAGTTTATAGATGCATTGTTTATAGCTCTTTTGAGTCATCCTTTTTTTTTTTTTTTTCCTGAGGTGGGGAGGGGCAGAGGGAGAGAGAAAATCCCAAACAGGCCCCACACTCAGCGTAGGGCCTGATGTGGGGCTTGATCCCAGAATGGGAGAGAGCAGAAATATTTGGTGAATAGCACTGTTGACCACTATAGTTCTTTAATATGCATCATGATCTGTGGCTCATTAGAGAGAAAACCAAGCCTATCCAAGATGTCTGCCTTAATCTGAGCGAGTCTATTGCCATTGAGTAAAGAACTCTTAACAAGTATTAGAGTATTGCCAATAGTCTTCTTGCCAGAAACAACCTAGCTGGTGTCAAAAGACACGTCTAGCAACCATATACCATAAGGCAGAGCAATATGAAGTTGAATCGGCTTGTGGGAATGGAGTTAATGTCCAGAGACATTTTAATTGTTATAACTGTTGGGGTAGGGTGTTACAGCTAGTGGGTAGAGGCCAGGGATGCTGCTAAATATTCTACAATGCACAGGAAAGTCCCCCCCGTACTCCCACAAAGAATTATTCAACCTAAAATGTCAGTGATGCCAAGATTGAGAAACTGATTTATAGGAATTGAAGTCAGAAGATCAGGTTAGGACTGTGTCCTATAGCTTTCTCGGCTAACCTCAGTTAACCCACCTATAGAATACAAAGCAGGAGATGAGAAAGAGAAATAATAACAGTAAAACCACCTGCCGTACCCACTGCAGTAAGTTATAATGTGGATTTCAGTACAATTAATTTGGAGGAAAGTGCTTCCTTAACTACCATGCAGATTTTGTTCTAACATTCATGGGCTTCCTTCAGAGTCTGTATATGGAGTAAGTCTTTAATGCATTTTGGATCCAAAGAAGATATTAATAATGCTGAACCTCAAAGGTTTATTTTTGACATTATTTTAAGTATTTTTAATTCAGAAAATTGAAGGACCATTCTGCTACATAAATCATCCATCAGACTCCATGTTACAAATGAACCCAGAAACCCAGAAGCTCCTCAATGCAAATATTTCCGTTTTGACCAAGTCTCATGACAGGGTCACATTGTTAGCCCTTGATGGTTTAAAAAAAAAAAAAAAAAAAAAAAAGCAAATGCTTAAGTTATCAAGTCAATGGAATGTGTTTGTATACTTAGTAATTTCCCACAAATGATAATTCTAAACAATTTTTTTTCTTTGAACAACCAAAGCCTTACAGCAGGGGTTCATCTTTCCCTACTGCAGACGTGGGGGAGAGGGGTTTTAGTGGTAGCCATTGGGGGACCAAAAAGATTGCAAAGAAGGTAAAAACCTGAACTACAGTTTTGGCAGACAGATATCCTTCTGGTTCACCTTTGATTTGAGATTAAGAACAGTATGTAGAAAGCTTCTGGTTAGTATCTGGCATGATAATGGTTATTGCTATGCTCTTGGCATATTCCTGCTCCTTAGTTCTGGAGTCAAATGGTGGATGATTATATAGCATTTCCCTCCCTTCCCATCTCCCTTTTCACTCCCAGCTATGATCTCATTTTCAGAAAAGCAGCTACACTAAGAGGGGGAAATAATAGAAAGTTTCTAGGAACACAAATAGCTTATGTCACATTGATACAAAGGTATAAAATTTTGCTACAAGGGGATTCTAGCAGAAGGAAAGCTTATTAATATATTGATCAATGTTGAATTGCAAGATGATTCCATATGAGATGAAAGAAATGTGTCAGTAAGATTAAATAAATTCATTCTCCCAAGACCATGCCACTCCAAACCTTTCCTTCTCCTTTTTTTTTTTTTTTAATGTTATTACTACCTACTTATTCCCCTAATGTAGAAATATTTACTGAGTCCTATCGTGGTCTGGCACCATATTGTGGACACCTGGAGTAGAAGATATGGTTCCTGCCCTCTAGAATCTTACTGTCTGGGAAGCAACAATGTTTTTATAATTGTTTCATTAAACCATACCCTTGTTTATATTGTAACATTTTCAAATAATTTTGAATACCTTACTTCATAATCTACATCAATGTAGTAAGCATTCAACCAAGTATTAGCAGCCCAAATTTGTAGCTGAGGAAAATGATTTATATTGGCCACATTTAAGTAGCATGGATCTGGGGCGCCTGGGTGGCTCAGTTGGTTAAGTGTCTGACTTCAGTTCAGGTAATGATCTCACAATTCGAGCCCCATGTTGGGCTCTGCACTGACAGCTCAGAGCCTGGAACCTGCTTTGGATTCTGTGTCTCCCTCTCTCTCTGCCCCTCCACGCACTCACACTCTGTCTCTTTTTTTCTATCAAAAATAAACATTAACAAAAAAATTTTTTTAAGTAGCATGGATGAGGTAGATTCTCAGTGGACAGAGCCACCTTCCCATGTTTGTTAATAATAAGCATACAGGTATTTTCCCAAGAGTATGATTGGGGAAATCAATTTCCCAAGAATATGATTTAAGACAGAAGTCTGTCTCTCAGTCCTTTGCTGAAGAAAATAACAAGATATATTGGGAAAGTAAGGAAGGTTCTAAAAATGCAGACATATATGCTCTTGACAAGAAAGAATAAATACAAGAATAAAAATGACAATATCTCTTAACATAATTTATTAAATTAACAAAATTCCAATGAAGATGCCAAAATATTACCTTCTGTATCTTCACAGCATACTTCTAAAATTCTTATAAAATAAATAAATAAATATAAATAAATAAATAAATAAATAAATAAATAAATAAGCAAGCAGAATATCAAAGAATTCTCTGGCCAACGAATCATGAAGGAAAACATGCCCTACCATATTCAGAACATGTATGGAGTGATAACTTTTAAAAGAGTACTTTGCAGATTCAAAAGCATGAAAGTAGAGAATTCAGAGATAAATGCAACTTGTATGTAAACTTAATATCCAACAGACTGAGGGTAACAAAAATTTATATTCCAGGTGTAAAATATACTTTTAGAGAAAGCAAGAAATTAAATAAATAGTTTCAATGCACAAAAAAAATCACAGAAGAAATTAAGTATAGATTTTAAATACATATTATAGATAAAGGTTTGCAAAAGCATCAACACGTTGTAAGCACAATAACTTACCGAACTCTAACTCTGTGCCAAGAGCAAGGCTAGGGCTTTTACTCTGGTATTTCATTTGGTATCACAGCTGTCTTCCCAGTAGGTACAATTACTGTCCTCTATGTACGAGCAAAGACACTAAGGCTTAACTTAAATAATGTGCCCAAAGTCACACAGCTAATAAATACTAGAGATGGTGATATCCAAAGAAATAAACGGTAAATCAAATTTGAGGGAAAAATCTAATTTTACCAGTAAAGAAGTAAGTATAAATATAAGGAATATGATGGAGCGGTTGCATGGACCCCAGAATAAAAGTAAAGGCATATCCTAAGGAAGACTGGCCAGTTTATGGGAAAACATCTGCATGTATGGTGATGGCAACATAAAATATTTTTCCTGAGCTATGTAAGTTACTGTAACCTTTGTCTGACTGGGTGAGTTCTTTTTTTTTTTTTTAATGTTTGTTTGTTTGTTTATTTTTGAGAGAGAAAGAGAAGGAGCAGGGGAGAGGCAGAGAGAAGGGGGGCAGAGGATCCAAAGCAGCACAGAGCTCTGACAGCACAGAGCCCAATGAGGGGCTCAAACTCACAAACCAGGAGATCATGACCTGAGCTGAAGTCAGAAGCTTATCTGAGCCACCCAGGTGCCCCAGACTGAGTGATTTCACATCAGAGAATATATCCCATGAAAATACTCCTATGTCTTGCTCTCGCTTCTGTTCCCTTTCTCCCAGTTGTAGCCCTTAATCTTCTGGCATCTTGAATCCCACAGAGGTTTCAGATTGATCTCAACTCTCTGGACATTTTGGTATTCAATGTATGCACCCACTGTTAGAAGAGTTCTTTCTAAACCTAGGCCATACAAGAAGAGAGTCACAACCGTGTAACAGCAAGAGAAATATGTCTCACAGATTTTCTGCAGGATCAACATGAATTTCCTTGGTAGCTAATGAAGTTCTTCAAACCCCAACCCCAACTTGATTCCTTATGAATTCCAGTTCTCTTTCCCATGTCCGAGGCACATCTGTGCATTTACCCACCTCCATGTCTTGTGTTACTTGTTGATTAAATTCCTCTGCCCCGCCCCACATAAGCATATGCACACGCTTTCTTCCCCTAGCACAATCTCACCTCCATTGGTGCTTCTTGACCTTTACCTGCCCTTTCCCTTCCTGTCCTAATTGCCCAGAGCACCCATATTCATTCCATCTTGCAAAGCAGATATCACACTGCACTGGGATCACTTGTTGTCATAAGGGGCCATGGTGTAACTGACCAAAGATGCTTTGTGGATGAAGAGTACAAACTCTGAAATCGAGGGAGCTGTAAGAGCAGAAGTCAGCAGTGCTCCCAGTTAGAAGGGCAGCTCCCCTGGCCCAGCTCTCATTTGTACCCCCAATAAGGGTGAGGTTCCCATTCAGGACTTGAGAACCTCTCTTTTCCTTTCTCAGGAAAGGCTTATTACCTCTGCCACTGCCTGTCCCTCCCAAATGCTCAGGGGACTCACTAGACACAAGTAACTGGTAACAAGTCACTTCTGTTCCTCCCCTAAACTTGAAGCCTGCTTGAAGTCTATTCCCACATCTTCTATAAGTGCAATGTTTATCTTTTCTACCAAAACCAGAAAAGTCAGTTTTGCCACTCTCTAGGCAAATTCATTTATTCATTGTACGGGGGGGAAGACCATGAGTATAATATGTTCTGGAATACAATTCCCAAAACATCTCTCAAGAAATTGTTCTCTAAAGTTGTGACGATGAAAACATGACTGAAGAAAAATGCTCTTTCATTTTCATAAACAGGAGTCTTCAAAGATTATGAGAAATGTGCACTTGGGGAAGCCTCGAGAAAATAGAACAATTAAGTAATGACTGGGAAAAGGTCAAGACATTGATGAACCCATAAGAAATTAGAAATAGACCCTATTTTTTAAAGTATACGTGTACATATGACAAAAGGTTGGTAGATAGGAGGTCTTAGAATGTGGCTTTTGTACCTTGCTTTGGTATTTTATCTTTTTGAATCCCTATAGTTTTATATGGTCATGATTTGGAGTGTAGTGTGGTCAAAAGAATATGTGCCCCCAAAAAGGGACTATGGTAGAAGACCTGCCTGTTTTACAAACTCTTGTTTCCTGCAATGCCTTATTGGCCCAGGAGTCTCTTGACAGAAAGCAGAAATAGGGAGTGAATATCCAGATCCAACCTAGTGAGTTTTTCCAGCTATATCTCTCCTTGTCCAACTTGGCTATTTTACAAATGGAAACCATCAAAGATACATGGTACAATGGAATGAGACGGAGGCACAGAATCCAAAGCAGGCTCCAGGCTCTCCGCTGTCAGCACAGAGCCTGACGCAGGGCTCAAAACCATGGACTGTGAGATCATGACCTGAGCTGAAGTGGGATGCTCAACCGACTGAGCCAGCCAGGGCCCCTGGAATGAATTCTATCCTGGATTTTAAAAGGCTCAGGGACTGCTGGCCTGACTGCCCTGATCAGCCACGCCTCCTCTTTCAGCCTTTGTTTACTTATTCATAAAATCAAGTCATTCAAATTAAGTTAGAACTAGAAGGGATCTTGGAGATTAGGGTGTGTCAGCTTTTAAAATGGGGTGCATGTCCCATCCCCAAGGGAATTTCACATAGTGACACTTTCTGCAAAAACAACTCAGATAGTGACACTTTCTTACTGTGAAAACGACAAGCATAGTAATTCTGCTTTTTCAAAACATATTTTATGCCGTATCGTTCTGCTGCCTGTCTGCACTCCAATCCCAACCTCCACCCTCAGGTAGTTGAGAACCATTGATCGAGGCTGTCACAGTTATTCCAGCCACCCTTATGGCTGACTAACAGTTGCCCAAGGTTCCATCCTGTAAGCCTTTGCTAACTTGAACTTCCTAAAGCTTCATGCCTCTCACCTTCCCCTTTTCTCCTGCCTTTATCAAATAAAGTACAACTTCACTGGTCTGGATTTCTCAGTGTGGTTTCCACTACCTTCCTAGCCTTACTTCGTGAGTGTCCCCTGAAGGAAGCTCACATGTGACTACCTAAACCCTCTCCCTCCTCTGCCTGTCAAAGCTCAACCCATCTTCCATGATTCATCTCACCCGCCTTCCCTGACCTCTAAAACAGATATGCTAACTCCCATCTCTGAAGTCCGCGGGATTTTGTTTATACTTAGCTGTGTATTTGTCATACTTCAGTAAGTTAGGTGTTTCAGGATGGTGACTGTATCTTTACAGCTTCATATGACCCAAAGATCCTAATAAAGCAATGTTTTGAAACGTTTGACCATGATCCACACCAAGATATACATTTACATTGTGACCTAGCGTACACATGTGTGTATGCTTATTTATAATTGAAACAAAACTTTCATAACAGCACATA
>NC_080783.1:87136366-87241366 GCF_028018385.1 Neofelis nebulosa
CAAGCAAAATTATCAGCTAATTATATTTAGAATCAAAAGCCCAACAACTATTTGCAGATAAATTGTATGAATTGAAGTGAATAGATCTGAATATTAAGATTCATAGATTTAGCAGATGATTTGTTAATTGGAATAAAAAGGTCATTTGCTAGTCATTTTAACAATAGATCAATTGGAACCCTATTTATTATTTAACTCGTAGTGCATAAGAATTGAAATGGTGAATAATTGTATTATTGTCATGAGATGATCATTTTCTTCAACATAGCAAAATATGAGAAACTTATGGCAATGAATTTTACAAATTTCTTTAAAAATATTGTGGCCTATGTAATATATTTTAAAACATAGTTCTGATCTAAATAATCTAGATAATAAAGTTTAGTATTTAACAAGTCAAAATTATACCAAAGGTGGTGGCTGGTGTGTGTGTGTGTGTGTGTGTGTGTGTGTGTTTCCTTGATGAATTAGAAATATCACTACAAATAAGATAATTTGTAAATAAAAGTTGAAATCCAAAATTTGTAAATTTTTTCTCCCTAAGTCAAATAATGCCACTCTTATCTCACTGTATTTTAATTAGCAGAGGTTTTTGGAAGTGACATGATACATGCTCATACGATGACTCAAAATGTAACTTGGCCTGCAATTTTCTTTCGGGGAACAGAACACTAATTCAAATCCATTATTAAAAAGCAGATAACATGTGCACTTTCTGAAATGGCTGTGACTTCACTCTTTTGATTTTGTGCAATTATAAGAGAATGTTCATATGTATTTACTTTTCGATTGGCACAGCATTTTAAAACTGAGTGTCTTCAGATAAAGTGCGTATTTTCTTTTGGTTCATAAAGAGTCTCTCTGGTTTATGTGCTCAAACTTTAGACACTGTTTTATAATGCAGTTGCCATGTGGTTTGTAGCTGTATTTGGGATAAGAATTCCTATGCATACCCTACGTCTGTAGAGAAAAAAATCTATTAGATATTAGTTTGGATTTTGAAATTAATAATGGGTAACTAGATCCTGTGCCTTTTCACTATGTTATCTTGTAACTCTTGTCAGTTCTCAAGCAAAACTTTGAACTCAGTATTTTTCCAAACTTTGCAGCTCAAAGTAAATACCTTTCATTTAAACTAATTTCAGTCAACATAATAAAATAGAGAAAACATCACCCACTTAAAAACAGCTTAAATTGCATGTGCTTTGTCACTGTAAACAAACAAGGTAAACATTGACATAACTTCAAATTATTCTTGGGTTGAAAAAAAATCTGCAGTTCAAAATAAAAATCCGCCTTTGGTCAACATTTTGGATGCAATTCAAAGTCTCTCATAAAATAAACATATTTTAGAGAGTGCTTTGAATTTCACTGTGTAATTTCTAGCCAACAGAAATTACAGTGGTATCTTTAAGGTTTATTATATGTCAGATCAATAGCCATTATACAGGGCCAACAACCTTTGAGATGCAATACCTTCTCTCTGCTTAACCCTTACTACTATGACATGAAAAAAAAAAAAAAAAACAACTTCCTATAGGTGTTCCTTGGAGAAATCCTCTCAAAGTGAAACTTTCTTGCTTATTTGTTTAATAAGAAAGTATTCTTTTCTGATAAAATGGAAAATGAGCTGAATTTTTGGCCAAGAAAGTAAAATTTTCATTAAGGTAATCTCCATGAGGATTTTTCAGTAAAAGGGGAATTATTTTGCATTCTACAAAAATAACAAATTATTTTGAAGCATGAGCTTAAAATATAAAAATGCCCCAACAACAGATTGTAAATTTTTTTTTCTGATGCTTTTAAAAGTGCCTCGATCATTTCTACGGCTACAATGTTAAAGTTAAGTATTTGCTATTTTATTTAAACATTTTTGAAAAATGAACATTCTGGGACTTTGCAGCATTATTAAGAAAAGCTGTCCATACTTTACCATGTTGTTACATGTGTTTATCTGCTGATTATAAAATGTGTTAAACAGTATTTTAAAAACAAAAAAAAAAAAATGCAGAGCTGCGCTTTGATTAATTCAGTGAACAAAACATATGCTGTTGGTTCTGTTCTATGAAATTCATATATGATCAATAAAATCTTTTAAAAGAGCAACTTTGGCTTTAAGGCTTGGACTGCCGACCATGTTTTTCGTCCCAGTTAACTCAGGGCTCATACTGTTAACTTAGGCAAACAAAACCACTATCTGGCTATCAGAGTAACGTCCTTTTAATATTTTTTTTATCTTCTCTAAAATTTCTTTAGGTTGGAAGCTGTGTATTGTGGTTGCTACCCACTTTGTCCCAAAGATTTGGTTTATCCTGAGATATTTCCAGGTAGCTTCTTTAATGTACTTTCATCTTGGTTGAGATTTAATACATGATTCATGCTAAATTAGAAAGTTTGAAAATAAACTTAGGCGGGAGCAATTGTTTATTTGGCAAGTCAACATGTTAGTGTTAAGGAAAATTTTATGTGTTTTAATACATTAGAGTAAGCTTATATTTACCATCTGTTCTTTTAAGATAACAAAAAAGCAAGTTTTCAAATAGCATTCTTCATTGTTAGCATACACATCCCATAATGATGGATTTTTATAAGCAGGTCAGTGTTGCTGCGATTGCTTACAGATTTTTTCTAATGATATACACAGAGAAAAATCGAGGACTGGAAATCACACCAAATTATTTAAACAATTGACTAGTTAATAATATGCAACTCTTGCACAGGGTACATACGGCTATAGTACCAGTTCTTTGAAAAAATTCCCATCACTAAATATATCACATATGCATTGTGTTACATTAGAATAATGTATTTTAATCACCCAAAGGAGATGTCTAAACAGCACAACTACACAGTCTTATTTAGCATTAAGCATCCTTGTGAGCTGAGGTAACCTTATAAAATCATGCTTAAATAATGTAAAACACGAGGCAGCACAGAGCAATATGCATTTTTAATTAGTAAAGTGACTAATATCGAGTGTGTGCTTTGAGGTTTTTGTTTCATTAAAAATGTATCTGTTTTTCCTGCAGCTGAATATCTGTATTCTACACCTGAACAGCTTTCAAAAAGGCTCCAGAATTTCTGCAAGAGACCAGATATTGTAAGAAAACATCTTTATAAGGTAGATATTGAGGAGAGATTTACGTGGTATAAATGCCATATTGAAGTACAAAGAAAAATCTTTTTAAAAAAAACATTTAATTAACATACTAATGTTTAAAGGAAACATGCTAGGGAGGGATATTAGTTGTTACACTAACAAGGATTAATTAAACTGGATGCCAGTTGTATTAACCTAGGTCTTATGAAATACGTGCACTTAATGCATGGTACATGCTTTTTTTTAATTTATTGTTTTCTAAGATGACTGTCCTTTACATTTAGCCCCAAGAGGCTTATAAAAATGAACCTGGATTAATGTAACTCATTAGTTTAAAAGGAAGTAAAGGAAAGATTCCACAATTATACTAATGAGGATAAGCCTTTCTTCCCATCATAATGAAATCTTCAGGCCTCAAAAATTCAGGTGAATGACATTCGTGAAGTTTGGTGTTCATTTTTTAACTACTTTGAAGATGATATTCAAGAATCAAATGTTTCCCTTATCCGGTTTAATAAAATTACATAAAAATCCTCAGTTTGTTTAGAATGACACTGCCCGTCTCCTCTCTGAATGGCAAAGGCAGAAAGAAAATAGTTTAAAGAGCATCATCATGCAGTCCCCTCCTTCATTATCTTTTTTTTTTTTTTTCCCGTTGTTTGAATCAAGAATTTTACATTGTTGAAATGACAACACAAAGAGGCCCTGCTAAAAGTCTAAGTAATTGAACTGGGATAAATCTGCTTTATGAGTTTGGAAGGTGGCTCTAGGCCATGAGTAATATACCTTTTTATATTCTTTGAATGTAGCATCTTCATTTTACATAAATTCAGTATAGTTTACAATCTAGCAGGTTTATAATCCAGTATATTTTAATTTTCCTATGTTAATGTATAACCTTCCTACATGAAATACAGTTTGCTGCCTTTTTTCTCTCCTTTCTCTTTTCATGGCCTAAAATACATATTTACATAGTGATACATCAAAACAGGACTTTGTTTCTGCAGGAAACAGTTAAACTTCAAGAAAAAGGGAGAGAACCAAAAATGCAATTTAACACCCAATTTCAAGCTCATTATCTTTCATTGTCTATTAACTTGGCAATGGTTCAGAAGGTAGCTCATAATAGTTTAAAATGCTGACTGAACAGTTCCAGGCTTCAGTATTACTCCTTGAGTCAATACGATTGTACCGTATACAGGGGAAGCTCCACAGAGAAAACAGGTTTACGTCCAAACTCCCTAATTTTTGAAGTTCAGTAGCGGTCAGGTTTATATCAAATGTTAATCAAGTAGTTCTCCACGTGACAGGCTATCAAAATGTGCAGATTATGAAAATGGAAGAAATAGAAGTATTTATGTAAATGGATTTATTTTCTGTATATGACACAGATCTCTTCAGTGAGTTCACCATCAAATTACTAATCTCTCCCCGCCTTCTGGTGAATTTTAGGTGAAGTTGTGCTTGTTTTTCGGTTTTATTGAGATATGACTGACGGTACTGTGTCCACTTACGAACCACAGTACCGCATAATGACTTGACATGCGTTTATTGTGGAATGGTTACCACCATACATTTCATTCGCATCCATCATCTCATGTAGATACAAAAAAAAAAAAAAAAAAGAAAAGAAAGAAAGAAAGAAAGAAAAGAAAGAAGGAAAGAAAGAAAATGTTTATTTTCTTGTGAAGAGAATGGTGAAGGTTTTATAATGCTATTCCCACCATCAAAATTTAACGGTTTTTAACTTTGCTTCAGGTTAGGCCTCATTATCTCTGTTAGTCTTTGTTTACAAATTTTTAACCATTACAAAAGTTACTGTGACAAGTTACCTTTAGTTGCAAAGGAAAACAGACATCTGGTTGAAATATTTTAATATGATACTCTATAACATAGCTATAATTATTTATTTTACAAACAACTTCTGGAAAAACTCCGAAACATTGTCAGCTCAGTGGTAATGCTGTTAGTATATCAAATTGTTCTTCGTACAGCTTAAAAGATAACCTACGCCTTACATGTTATTTCCTGTAATTACTTTTTACATATGTTTTTAGACCGAACATCCTCAAGTATTCCAGCTCCAAGTTTTATAAATTAATATTTCATGTGTAAGCATTTATAGGAATTTGTATGTATAATTCTTTTTTATGTATTTTTGCCGTGGATTTTTTTTTCTTATAAGTCTATTATACGCTTTCAGAGGTGCCCTCATTTATAGATCTTGATGATATTATATCTGAATATTAGTCTTAAAATTAATAAATTAGTCCAAGAATTAAGGTAACCGAGCTTTGTGATGCATTTTTCAGGAGAAACTGGTAAAAAAAAAAACCACAGGAAAGAACCACAGATTTAGTTTGGTTATTGTAATAGGATGTAGAGCCAAAACAGAAAAAGGATGCCTTCTAAAACTTTACAATTAAGATATAAACAGCTATGCTATCTTTTCACCTTATGGTTTATAAATATGCACATTTTCTGGTGACCTTTGCCTTCACTAAATACAAGAGAACTATTCCCCCCAAGGCAGTATTTTCCTTACTTTTCTTAGGCAATGGAAGAGTCTTTTGTGTGTACTGTTAACGAGAATGTTGGGGTTTTTTTTAGACTTATTCCATTGGACAGTGCTGTTTTGCTTTTATAAAACATATGCTTCTAAGATCTAAAAGGATAGAATGTCACTGAATTCTTTAATTTGCTCCTTTTACATTTTTACACCTTACTCTCTTTTTTTGTCAAAAGTTTACATTTTAAAATCATCTCAACTGCTTTTCACATAGGGTTCACTTTAGGATAGGATTTTTCATATGGATTCACACTTAGAAATTTAATGACTAGAATAAGGCTACTAACACTTGGCTTTCTTCTCACATGAGACATTATACTTTCAATATGAGTGAGAGTTTGGGGGCTATAACTTGAAGCAGGATTTGAAACAGAATGCTAGTAACTGAAAAGCAGAAACAGAATTGGATACTTTTTTTTTTTCTTAAAGTGGCTCTTTCTACTACAGAACACTGTGCCCATGACTTCTCACCTGAAATGGTTTCAGATTTGAAATGTTTAAATTCCTCACATGCATGCAAGTATGTTCTCCCTCCTCCCTCTCCCTGTCTCCTCTCTCTCTCTCTCTCTCTCTCTCTCTCTCTCTCTCTCTCTGACACACACACACACACACACACACACACACAAAGATCTTTCTTAAGAGAAATACAATGCATACTGAAATTAAATGTTTTTTAAGCATTTTAAAAATCTAAAACCATTTTCATAATTTAAAAAATCTAAACCACCTCTTTAAAAAGTTTACATCCAAGTTTAGTCATTGACTGTAGCTTTCTCGTACTTTCAGAACACTTCCTTTTCTGAGCAGGTCAGACACATTGGCCACATACTTGTCACACAGATTAAAAATAGGTTTCATTTCATCCACGATGGGGAGCTTTTTATGACTCCAACCTAACTTGAACACAAGATTCTAGAAGTAATCATAAAATAATTAGCCCAGGATTGACTTCTTAACACTAACAATAGTTTTCCCTTTTCCAACCCCGGTAAGCTCAACACCATGAAGTTGTATTTTTGCCTCCTTTTTACTATGTGAGTTTACTTACTGAAAATTCCCAACAACCTTCTGAGATCAGTTCCTTATGTTTCTACAGACTTTTCATCATTATATTTTAAAATGCTTTAGAGAAAAAATTATGGACCTTATATTGTTACAAATACTGAAAAGAGCGCAGGGCACAAACAGGGCACTGTGTAAAGTAGATACTGCCCGGACTACCCGGATAGCTTTTCGTTCCCATCCTATTTCTCATTTATTTTTATTTACAAATTGAGCGAAATTCCGAGTGGGGGAAAAAAGAGATGCGTTCTCTCCTGTGCTTTCTGAGAGTGACCTGTGTTTCTTAAGATTATTCAAATGCCAGCTGCTGGTTTTTATTCTGTTCTCCTCTTCACATACTTCAACATTCTGGGAACCTTTATAACCTGCTCCTAATTGGAGGAAAGAAGAATTTTCAGATTTCTGCCTAAAAATGCCTCCAAACAATGATTAACCTTACAGCTGACATTCAGTGCGCAGAGAAACCGTTTGTGGTTGTCTTAATTCTATCAGCCTCTGTCTACCCGGACCACAGCCAGGCCACTGTAAGTTTCCTTCAAGGGACTGGTCACTTTATAGTCCCCTTTTAATTCGAGATTACACTCTAGATGCCAATAAGGTGTTGCTCACTTGTATTAACACTCCGAAGTCATTACTTGTTTCCTTAAAAATGAAAACGTAAAAGCTTGTGACATTTTTAGAACTTCTAAAAATCTCTCAACTGCACGAGCACAGTTTAAGGCAACTTCCCAATCTCTCTCCCTCCCTCTCTCCCTCCTCCCTAGTCTTCTCCCTGTCTCCTTCTTCACTTCCTTCCTTGATTTCTTTTGGCTTGGTTTTCCTTTGGTTTGTCTAAGTAAAATAAAAGCAAAAACCTTCAGCACAATAGATACACTTTGGGTGATCAAGAACAGTGAGAGGTTTTGGCGGCTTGTTCTTCTCTGCTACTCATTTGTAGCCTGGCTCTAGGTGAACTTCTTAGCCTGTCTCTCTGATTCATCTGTAAACTTAGAAGAATTTTTTTCTCCCTCAATTCTTAATAGCATCCCCCCCGCCCCCCGCCGAGGTACTGCTATAATGAAATAACAAATATAAACCTGTTTGTAAACTCAAAGTGCTTTATGCGTTTAACGTAGGAGTAATGGCATTTCTCTAGTGCCTTAGCCACTTAAAAGTAAAATTCACATTAGCAAAAACATGGGTTAAGGGCGTTGGGTATCTTGTGTTTATAAAAGTTAAAAGTTGGATGATAAACTTCGAGCAGCCGTCATCGCTCACATAAACCAGGAAATATGTGTGCGGTGGAATGTACCCATTTGCGAAAAATCGGGAGTTTTCCCGTACGGTTGAAAATACAGTTCCACTTTAAACCAATCAGAAACTGGGATTTCCTGAGTTGATGAAACTCGAGAACCATGTACTTGGTGGCTTTTTGAAATCTAATTGACGTAAGTTATGCAAATTTGCAATATGAATTTTGAACATCCTTTCGTCTTTCGGTTGTTAATGCTTCTTCCTTGCTTTCTCTTCTCTCCCTCCCCCTCGCAGGGTGAAATGACTCCTTTTTCTTGGGCGGCCCTACATGGTAAATTCAGGTCTCTGCTTACAACAGAACCTAGGGAAGATTTGTGACAGATGGGGCTAAGTCACAAACTTGCAGCCTAAGGCAGAATCTGTAGAACTTTCCAGAGTGTGCCCATATTTACCTGATCAGAGAGAAAAGAAAATCTGCAGAGGAAGCTGAGCCTGGCTGCTTGTCATAGCTGACACAGAGCCATCTGCCACAAACCTGTGGCGGCTTCAGATCTCCCATCCCTGCCACCACCCCAACTCAAATTAAATACAGATTCCTAGAGACGTTATGATGGTTACACATGTCCTCGGCATCACATGGAGGAGACTGTTCAAAAAAATATGTGGCCTGTTGTATAACCGCACTCATGTATCCCATATGTGGTGCCACATTGAATTTCCGGTTGAATCCGTTTTTATCCTTTGTACTGGATGACATGGTGCCTGAATTCTTTCTTTTTGCCGACACGATGGCAGCCGAACTGCAGCTTCAAAAGCTCGCACTTGGCTGTGTTTCTACCTAGGTTGCCAGGTTATCATCGGAGCCTTCTTGTGTCCTCAAAGGGCCACAGGGTCTGAAGGGAGGATCAGAATGCTACCGGACTAATTGGGCAGCCATCTCAGAGTTGTTTGTGGGCAAAGGGCTGCTTTAGCACTTTCATTTTAGCCAATTAATGACTCTCTGGCACGGGGGTGTTTAAGTGAAGGTATTAATAAGGGGTCTGGCAGGTATTCCCATGATCCGCAGAGTTACATTTGCATTTAATTTATTTTAAAGTTGCGAGATAAACAGCTGTAATTTGGACAAACATGGGAAATACACTAAGTGGAGCCATCTTGCCCATAAAATGAACACTGAGATACTCGTTTCAATTTTTTTTCCCCTGGGGTAAAAATAGAGAAATCAAAATACTTCTACTAAAAACAGTAATTTTGATATAAATATTCCTCAAAAATACTTGCATCCAGCTACAAATATGATCTTTTCAAGATAAATCACTTATGATTCCAATAGTCAAGCTGCTGTATTTGTTGATATAAAGATGTTTTGAACAGCTAGATTGTAAAATAAATTTTTAATAAAGTGCCTACTGCAATTTTTAATTAGCATATCTCATTTCTGTGTAAGAGTGTACATCTATCTGTATGTTTCTCACTGAACACTTTTCTTGTGTCAGAGACAACGAATACAATTGTTTCTTTTCCGGTTGTACAAGGATCTGTTTTGCAAATGTTTGTAAGATATTATGACATTTCCAAGATTTTCTTTGCATTCTGGAAAGCAGGAGGTAAACATTTGTAGTCATTAAGGTAAAGTCTGTTGATAAACCATCTTCTGTTTACTGACAGGTAAATTGTAAGTTTCCTAGCTTTTGAAACAAATAACTTTTATACACTACAGAGTGAGGAACAGCCAGGGAGAGGAGGGTAGGCAGGGGCCAAGTGTGGCCTTCCGGCTTCTAGAAGGATTGACTGGTCTAGCAAGCATCCGAGATTGAGCAGGCAGTGATTCAGAATTCTAGAAGGGCCCATTTGACAGGTAGCAAAATCGTCAGCAGGAGGGCCCATTTGACAGGTAGCGAAATTGTTAGCAGGAAACAGATCAAGGTCAAGGAGCCAGACCGAGAGAGCCCTCAGGATAGAGGTGATCTTACAGATCAAAGAAGGCAGGAGTTCAGAATCCCTGAGGTCTGAGAATTTAAAAGCAGGAAGATTAAGAAGCAGAAACAACAAACTCTATCTCTGCACCGAGTCCTCTCCCTAACCAATGTGAGACCCTTAACGCACGACTGGACATCACTGCTCTGGCTTCGAGTCGTATCGCTTGCAGGGAAGTCACTGAACAAATTACATCCTCACTCATAAAACAAAGGGCTCAGGGATTATTTCTGACGTTGCTTGTGGTCTGAAACTGGGGAACTCGGAATCTACCAGGGGTGCTCCTCTTGAGTGCAAACTGGATGTCAATATGCCTAAGAGGTTCTTAGATACTTCTAGGCAGGGTTTATCATCTAAGAAGATGAACTATACCAGTAAATTTGCTTCAGTCAGAAGATGTCTTCTAGAAATAATAGTATGATCTTACAGCCAAGAAACAGTGTTGAGTTTACTGTGTTTTACTATCCTGAAAACAATGGGCTCCCATCTCAGTGTAGACATAGTTGAAAGTTACCTGTGTATGGAGGGTTTTTTTTTTCCTACACCCATAAACTCAAATCAGATTTTGTCGTTAGCCATGCCCAGCATTCCTTCTAGAATAAAAATTTACATTAAAGTTGTCACTTCTTAGAACTATGCTATCAGACTTGGTCTCAGTGCAAGTGAGCAATAAAAAAATTTTGTAAATGTGTAATTCTTAACAATTGAAACTTGAAGTGTGTGTGTGTGTGTTTTGTGTGCTTCTCAAACCCATTTTGTGGATAGAGTGTTATTAAGTAAATTAACCCATGTTTCATTGAAATCACAGGATAATTGAGAATACAAGTTGACTTTTTTTTTAATGTTTATTTATTTATTTATTTCTGAGAGCGCGAGTGTGGAAGTAGGTGGGTACAGAGAGAGAGGGAGACAGAGAATCCCAAGCAGGCTCCAAGTTGTCAGCACAGCTGACACGGGGCTCAAACCCACAAAACTGTGGGATCATGACCTGAGGCCAAAGTCTCATGCTTAACTGACTGAGCCACCCAGGTGCCCCACAAGTTGACTTGTTAATTCGTAGTTCCCTTACTCTGAGTAAAGAAACTGAACACTCTCATTATTTCTTATTTTGAGTATGGTTGTTGCAAATTTTGATCTTCCTTTTTTGGAACATTCAATCCTGTTAATTTTATTCTTTTAAAATAAATCATTAAGCCAATTTCAATTTTAAGTATCTTTAAAAGTCTGCTCATTATCAAGACCTTGATACAGCATCCAGGATATACATGCCATGAATTTACCTAATCTGTGTTTCTGGTTACGTGTTTCTGTAATAAAAAGCAGGGCACCTGGTTCTTAACCTATTCACTTATACCACGTTGATCAGGAATAGGTCAGAAGACCTTTCTCGAAAAGCTTGCGGTTTAGTAAGAATCCTTCCACTATGGCTAGGTGTGAATGCCCTGCTCTGACTCTCACATCTTCAGACATGCCACATAAAGATGGCAGCAGAATCAGGAAGTCGATGGAAACTCGCAGCCACACAGGGCTGCACAGATTCATTTCAACACCTTGAAATGCATCTGGAAGCAAAGATTTCATTTTATGTTGAAGGTGTTAATTATATTTGATATTTTTAAAAGTAAAATCTGTTTTTGAGAAAGCATCTGCTACCCAGAAATATTATGAGCCACAATAAAATTTTCAGTTAAGTCTCAAGATACTTTCTGTGGGTGATAGAATCAATTTTCAAATGAGAGTCCATGCTGTCTTTTAATGTCGACACAGTCTATGGGTTTTATTCTTCTGCTGACTGTGGACAAGTATCACCCTAAGTGCCTCTCTCTTTCGGTGAAAAATCAGGTAGTATTTAATAGATCTTTTATTTAACAAGGAAGAGACTATGTTATAAATCACTGACATGAACACATTTCATTTTAAAATTTGAATTGAGATATAGGACAACTAATGCTTTTATTTTTTAAGTGTATTTATTTATTTTGTGAGAGGCGGACAGAAAGCAGGTAGGGCAGGGGCAGGGAGAGGGAGAGGGGGAATCCCAAGCAGGCTGTGTGCTGTCATCGCAGAGCCCAGTGTGGCACTTGAATTCACAAAGCGTGAGACCATGACCTGAGTGTAGATCAAGAGTCGGACGCTTAACCAACTGAGCCACCCAGGCGCCCCTAGGAGACTAATGCTTCCATGGTAAATCCTCCCTTCAAGGCTGTCCATTAAAATGTAACTGGGAAAGTTTAAAAACATGCATACAATTCTACATGCTGCTGAAAGCTTTGTGCATTTGTGATTACAACAGGACAACAACAACAACAAACCATGGGATTTACACCAAATGTACACTAACTTTTAAGTCAGAGGAGTGATGGTAGAAGGCACAGACATGCAACTGGGAGAGTAACATTTACTCTATGATTAGTGGCTTATTTCTGAAGCTGGCTCATTCTACCCAAAGTCTTTTCACACTCTGACTTTTTACGTGTCTTACATGTTATTGTTAGATGTGCCTTCTGATAGGAGCTAGGACTACTTTGGTTAGTTTTGCTACCATGCCTTCCTTGACATTTCTTGACTCTAAGTTCCTGATCCGGTCAGATAACCATTTCCCTTCAAACAGTGGAAGAAACCGTCCTGCCAATTTTGCATGAGAAGACTTTCCTTTGCTTACCGGGAGCCAAGGACTTAACCTTGATACTGAAACAAATCATACTTTGAAAAAGTCTGACTTGATTGTCCATGGGTCTCTTTTTCCTAGGGCTGCTGATCACCATTTCTCACTAATTCCTGTAACATTACAAACTCAAGATGGAAAACCATAGTTCTGGAAACTCCCTTTTGAAAGGTAATGGGAGGAAGAAAAAGGATGATGTTACATGAGCCAGTCCTCGCATCTTGGAAAATTCAGAGCCGTGTGGTAGAGCACAGAGCTGTCTGAGCTCCTAGCCACAGTACCTATCTCCCATACTGGCACCTGTTCCCTTTCCTCTTGAAGACAGGGTGAATTGTGGACTCTGTCCTTCATTGCGATCCATGGGAGGGAGTTCTCTCTCATGTCTTTGGAATTCCTAGCTGTACTTGAGGTATGTATGACTTCAGGGACCAGGATCCTCTCTCACCCTACTGGGCCCATTTCCCCTCAGTGGAATGTGAGGTCAGTGTCTTCAGGGACCCTCCCATTATCATTACCCAAGTGATGATGCCTTCTTCTCCCTTGCAACTCTATGGTTATGAGTTTCAACCCTAAGACAGGTTCATAATTGTTCTCACAAATGAATATGAGGAATTGCTTCTCCTTGGGAGATACTCCAAGATGCTTGTTACTCTCCTAACAGTTACTGCATTTTTAAATAGCTGACCTAAGGTGGTGTGCTAGAAGGGACTTCTGGGAATACTTGAGCGATATGTTTCTCTTAGGAATTTGAAGTCCTTTATATTTCACAATTTAAGATTTCCGTGATCACCTCACAAATGAGAAAATTAAGGGGTCGTCTAAAGGCATATTTAGGAACCAGACTATGTTGTAGAAACAGAGACTTTTTGTATAAGCCTTCCCCTCCATGGGATGGTGTCATTGTCACCGATGTGTCTTTCAGGAAGCACCAAGGTCAGTGTGCATGACTATTGGACCCCTAGGCAAGAGAGTGCAGGGGGTAGCAGGGAGCTGCTTTGTGGCCTAGGTTGTTGGTCTTGAAAGAGGCAGGAGAGACCATGCAGTGAAGCCAATGTTGTGTCTTTATTGTTACTATTACTGCACCTGCCGGGAGGCATTCAGCCTCCACATCCATCATAGGACCCACCATGCCCTGTGGTCTTTACATGCGGCTTTATGCATATAGGTACCTTCCCTGGCCCTCCTGGTAAGCATTTGCTTTTGAAACCTTTGGAGAAACTGAGGGCCTAAAGAGAAGCCCAGTTGCCGTGGGTCCCCTGGTAGTAGAGGCAGGTGTAGAAACAGCTTCTTGCAGAAGGCCACGGTCAATTCAATTGGTGGAGACCACCCTTGAGGGAAAGGGGCAAATCTCTCTCTCTCTCTTTTCCTCCCCTCCTTCTTCCTTCTGCTTCTTCTACTGGCAGAAGGAACATGGGTCGATAAGTTGCCAGTACCTTTCCGTAGATTTATTTCATGTTACTCCTGGCCACATTTGTATTCTAAGTGACCATAGAGGGAGGAATGTATAAGAATTGATACCTGGCACTAAAATTTCAGACTCTCTGGCACCTGCAGTACTTCTGGACAGCTGAGCCTTCTCTGTTGCCTTTCACCTCATACCATGATGAAGTTGCTTATCCACATAGATGGGAGGCTGGCCCTTTATCCAGAAGCAGCCCCCACGATCTCACCTGGTGCACAGAGGGTCTAGGATACAGGGGGCAGGTGGCATTGGCGGCAGAGGCACCTTTAATTGTGCAGGATAGGGACTGCTTCCTCTCATCCCCAAAAGATAACCCAGAAATTATATCCTGAAACTTATTTCCCCAGAAAGAAAAGGAAGGGGAGGGATAACTTAAAAAGAAGATACTTCTAATATGGTATTAGACTGTAATTCATAGGGAAATTTATGCCTGAGATATGAATTTCTGAAAATAGGGTTTTTTTTAAAAAAGGAGAAACACTGACACATCCTTAATTATAGAGTAATAAATACCAATGGTATATTATCTTCTGATATTTCCTTACACAGATATCAAAGCATGCAGCTGTTTTTGAAAACTGATAATCAAGTACAATGTAAGTATATTACATCTTGTACTTACAACACACCCTTCAACTAAGCAACCTCATGGAGTACTTCACAGTGAGAACCAGAGCCGCTCATAGTAGAAGCCTAACTGAACAAATTAGCCTTGAATTGTAACTTAAGAATCGTAGTCAAACCGAAATGCCTGTCCTTGCCAGGAAAGGCATTCCAAAGGAAAAGAGCATGCCAAGTAAAAAGCCTTTGCCTCAGGATTATGGAGGCAGTTCTCAAAAGCCAGCGTAACTTAATGATCAATCAGAAAAATATAGAGCAGTAACTACACAACAAGAAAGATATGTAAAAATTGTACAAAGCGTTAACAGTGAATGGGGAGGTAGAGTGGGATTTTAACAGAAAGTATTACACTCTTAGAAAGCTCTATTTATTGCTTTTAATCCAGGCAGCAAAAGAAAGACCAACATGGTCAAAGAAAAGTATGTGGACAAATGTGGGGGGCAGGAAAGGAAATGAAGGTCAAACAAGGCCAATATGATTCAGAATGAAAAGGAGGGAGGAAAGTATAAGGAGCCAGCTGCAATTACTAAATGTTACATTAAGAAGAGCTGAAATTGAGAGGGGGAGGTATGGGTATTTTACTAAGTGGATTAATGTCCTCTTCTTGGGGTGTCTGAAGTTGCAGCTTTTAATTTATTTGGTGCAGGGTTTTCTTGTGAAATTCTTAAGGGGGTGGAGGGATAAGTAGGGACAATTATAAACAGAAGGTAGAAAAGGGGAACATACCATACTTTTCATAAATTTAACTAAAATAAACAGGGTTTGAAGCCATGGACAAAGGTAGTCAACAAAATATGTAGTTCATTATAATAGAACTTAAAGGAGAATTAGAGGTACATACAAAAAAAAAAAAAAGACAAAAACACCCACAGAGATGTGTCAAGCCAAGGATTTTGAGTGACTTAGAGGCTAGTTTATTGCTGCTCTCCTTTCTCCACCCATTAAAAAAAATAAATCATAACTCTGGCATGTAGAAACCTAGTCATGAACATCATTTATTAATATAAACTTAATCCTGTGCTGTTCTTTGGTGGGTGGTAAAAACATGAACTAACAACAACTGGCCTAAAACAGGATGATTCTCTCAAATACTGGGAAGCCATAAGGAAAGAGAAACTCCTAATATGCTCTTTCACTTTATTTATTTTACTGAAGGATAAAGTCAAAAAGTGGGGAGGGCAGAGCCAAATCAAAGAAGGACCAGATGCTTGAAGGAGATTTTTAAAGTCTTCCTAAATATGTACCAGAAGAGGAGATGCGCTTGGAACCTGGTGTGATTTTTATCAATTTATTAATCTGCTCACCTATTACCACTTCTGGGGGAGGTGGGAAAGCAGGCTGTCTGCCTTCTACATCCAAAGAGATCAGGGCAGAGACTTAAGCATGTTCACATTCCCTGAGTGTAACTCTGCTGTCCTGGGGCTGGAACCAGTCCACGAAGGTACTGGGTTCAAGCACACGCCTGGCCAATAACATTAGGAATCATTTATACTGAAAATATGGATCAGGAGGTACTTAAGAATTACTGATTCACAACTATTAATCGGGAATGCAAATTGCATTATTCAGGGGGTGGGCAAATCACTGAACTGGAACCACATGAAAAGGCACTTTTTATAAAATCTGTGGGGGGAAATGACATTGGTGAAAAATACAAATGAAAAATGGGAAAGTATCATCTACAAAGAGGAAGATCCCGTAAAATGACTGAACAAGGTGGCCTGGTGGCCTTCAACCTGGTGCATCGATTCTGTCAGTAAATAGATAACTGACAAAGAGGTGAAGCCTTCTATTTCTAAAACTGACCTAGCAACAAGAGGGAGAAAACACAGAGGAGTACATTGCCCCGTGGCTCAGGGTGACCCTCACAGGTCGTGTAACTCTAGTGTTAAAAATGAGGGCACAGAACTAGCGGTTTGTAATGCGCAGTGAGTGGGCTTTGGATTCTGAACACTCCTTCATCTGTGGAGAATTCAGCATATTGTGGAGGTGAACCAATGTCTCACATCCCAGGGACAGGGTGTTCTGTAATCATAGTTAAGAGGAAAGTCATCAAAGCACACACCTTTTTCCTTTATTCCTCATGAGCTGCAGAGCCATGGTGGGGAACTCGTGCTCTCTCTGTGCTTGCTGCTATCTTCCCTGGCTTTCAGTCGGCTTAGCTTTTTCTCTGGATTTCTAATGCTGTGATAGCAGGCCAGGGGGAAAAAAAAGGAATCTACAAAACTGAAAAACAAAATACGTATGTGCCTGAGTGTATGTGTGTGTGCGCGCGCGCCGGTGGATTTCGCTGAAGATAAATGAATTGCAACAGTCTAAGCACCAAATTTTAAAACTTAAAAAGTATGAGTAATGGAGTTTTGAAGAAGCGAAATGTGCTCGAGAGGAGTATTTATAGTCCTTTTTCTGTGAGAGGGCCCCCAGACCTCTGGGTGCATCAGCAAACTGTCCTCCTACCGGAGCGTGCAGCTGCGATTTGGCCCCAGGCACCACCTACCCAGAGTCACTACCAAAGGCATTTTACATTTGCACAGATAATAAAAGGGGGGGGGGGGGACGAGAAGGGGCCGCTTTCCCCCTCAGCGTTCCGTGTTTCCTTTTGTCGCGGCCGTCAGCTGACACATGGAAACTGTGCTGTACGTTTTCCTGCCTTTAATCTGTAATTAAGGATTCCTTGTCTGGGGCTTGCTACTACCTCTTTTCGCCTTCCCTCCCGGCCTCTCGGGTCTTCCGCTCCGGGTCGGGTCTGGCCCCGCCGCCGCAGGCGGGGGCTCGAGGTCGCCCGGCTGGGCCCCGGGGCAGCGGGGACGCGGCGGGGCGCGGGGGCCTCGGCCCGGCCCTGCGCTCGCCCGCCCGGGAGCGCGCGCCCCGGCGCTGCCCCGCCCCGCCCGGTCCCGATCCCCCTCCTCCCCCCAGCCCCCGCGAGCCTGTGCCCGGCGTCGGGGCCGCTGCGCCAAGGCTGCCCGCAGCGGGACGGGTCGCCCGCGGGTCCCCTGGAAGCCGCCGCCCTCGCCGCTCGTCCTCTCCCCCGCGTCGCGGCGCCTCCGCGGCCGGCAAGCCCGCGCTCCCGTCCTCCGCGGCGCCCTAGATGCCCTGCGTGGCGCCGTCCGGAAAGAGCGGACGGCGATCTGCACGTCTCCGGGCGCTAGGAAAGGGGGCAGGGGGGCGACGGTGAGGTCACGGGGTCGTGGCCGAGCCCGCTCGGCTACGTAGAGCCTCGAGGCCGAGGGCCGAGCGAACCCGGGCGGCGGCCGCGCTCACGCCCACGCCGGCGCCCACAGTCGCGGGGATCCCTTGCAGCCCCGCGCGCTGGCGCGCACCGACACTGACACGCACACCGCCACGCGCGTTCCGGCACTCACGCGCTGCCACGCACACGCGCCGCGTGGCCCACCGCTGCCCTTGCTTGCGCGGGGCGGGAACCTTCCCTGTGGGAGCCCGGGGAAGGCAGCGCAGCTCTTGGCGGGGGGGTGGGGGGGGGGGGCAGGACAGCACTCTCTCCAGTCGTCGAAGTATTTTACTGAACTGGGTTCCCGGAGTCGGCCGCAGTCCTCAGTGAGACGCTCTGATGAGGGTGCGCTGAGCAAAAGCAACAGTACTGATTTCTGTGCCCCCTCCCCTTAAAAAAAAAGAAGATTATCTTAAGGAAAAAAACCGAGGAGGGAGTGGGGATGGGCGCAGACACTCTCCAGGCAGAGATTCTGGCTATTAGCTTAAATTTTCTTCTCCTTCTCTCGTGTATCCCGACGTGTGATTTAAATCCTACCCCAGGCCCCCAGCGCTGTCCTTTTCACTTCTTACCTGTGTTTAGGATTACCAACTTTGTTTCTCCTCCTAACCAACCACCAATTGGTTATTTAGGAGGAGAGGAGAAGAGGGGTTAAGAGGTATTCAGGCAGGAGAATATTTAGAAGCATCGCGTTTCTGAAACACTTGTAATTTCGGAAGTTTAATGTCATTTTGAGGTTTCTAAAATTTTTAGAGCCTCCCTGCACTAGTATTATTTTTTTCGCATTCGATGTTTATTTGAGTGTACACATTTAGAATTGTATGTGTAAGAGGAAAAAAATCCCCCTTGTCCCTGGTTTCACCAATGCCGTTTGCGTTATCGTCTCTCTTTCCCACCAATAGAGATCGTGAGCTAAAGTGGCTTACGCCATGACCAAATAGAAGAAACCTTAATCTGGAGTGTTCATGACCTCAGTTGCCATCCATCTCTCAAGATTCTACCCACTCTGTTTGAAATATTACTTGAATTGTAGACTTGGAAATATGGGTTGATGGGTTGGTTGGTAGGCTGGTTGGTTAAAATGTAAGAAAAGCAGCCCAACGGTAAACCGAGGTAGGGGAGGTTGGCCTACATAAGCCTACCCTTGAAAGGCTGAACCAGAACGCGTGGGAAGTGCATGGAGAAGAGACTGTCGCTAAACAGTGATAACCAGGGCTTTCAAAAATCATAAAACTGATTGAAATATCCGATTCATTATTTATTCATCGCAGCACAACTTTGCAAATCCAAGAATAGTGTTTGAAAACCAAGTGCCTTCTATTTTGTACATCAACTCAGCAGATGGGTCTCCCTTTCAAAATGTAGCTAAAGGGTTAAAGCTGTAGTTTTAGAAAAGTATCTCAGGAAATGACATTAAGATCTGATACATTTCCCTTTATTTCTGGCAATAATATCCCCCAAAGGAAAAAAAGAAGATCTACTTATTGATATGATGATAATGTTTCTCGTCATGAGTACAAGTGTCAGAACGATTCCTGTTTGTGCAAGTGTTTTTAAAACTGCGAGGACACTTTCACTACTATGAAAGCTGACAAGCCAATGAAGGAGAACTTCTTTTAACTCCATAATAGCAGGTTACATAGTAAATGAACACGATGGTCAAAGAGCCAATTATGGTATAAATATCCGTTGTTTACACAGAGGTGTTAAATGAGCCTTTGGAGTACAAAGGATTAGGCCCGTCTAAGCTACCATTTGTTCTTCAACCTATTATGTCTTTCCTTTAAAAGGCCAGTGCCACTGTAGGTAATATGCACACACAACGTACTTCTCTATGTTGATTTTAGTTTGCTTTATTTCAATGCACACTGTTGTTTACTTTTTAAAATTTAAATAAATGTCAGCATTGTATAATTTCTATGTTAACAAAGCAGTGAGCAAAATCCCTTGTATGTTTATAAAATATTATTGTTTAATTCACATAGTTTAGAAATTCCAAATGTTGAGAATAGGAAGGAGGCCAAATACCATCTGTTTATAACTATGATGCATCGTAATATGTGTACTTTTAAAAGGAGTTTGGTCAATCATGCCACTATTTTATCTGCTCGGAATATGTTGAAGATTTAAAATGTAATTTACGGGATTACTTTTAGTGCATGGCGTCCAACTGTGAGTTGTAAAGAAATCCGTCTCTTCTGTTTTTCTCAAATTAATCATGTAACAGCCCCAATTAATGGGGGCTGTTAAACGGGTCGCTTTTTGCTTAGCTCCAGAATTCTTCTAACTTTGGCTCAGTCCACCTTCTTGATGCTGATAAAAACTCCAAGGACAAATGAAACAAAACATTCCTAGCTGTGCCTTTCTGCCAGGAGATAGTCACTTAGAATGGGAGGCAGGGTATGGTAGCTAATAATTAGCTAACATCAGCCCTGAGAAATTACCTGTGAAACACCCTTTGGTTCTGGGTTGAAAAACATTTGACACTCCCTGTTTTAAAATAGTACATTCTTGTCCCTGAGACTTCTGATTTAACTTATTTATTTCGAATGCATCTAATTGCATACCATGTAACAAAGGGAGTACACTTACTTGCAACAGACGAGCAGGTTTGGAGGTTTTTATATAACTCAAGTTATATAGTGAGGAATTTTCCCTTCCTTAATAAACTAGAGAAACTCAGCAACCGAGCCTTCAGTTTAGGGCAAACGTTGTGTTGAAATCCAGAGGTCTTACACCGTGGGGTCTCTTTCCAAGAAGAAGGAATTAAAAACTCAGAAGGCCCGATAAAGTTTGAAAATGTGACAAAAACATTTATTAGCATAATGATGGTTGCTTGGTTGGTTTTTTTTGTTTTGTTTTGTTTTGTTTTTTGGCAAGGTAGAATCAGTAAAAAGCTACTCCTCAAAATGCTTTTATAGACAAACGCATGCAGAAATATGAAAACACACTCCCAACGAGCTGGGCATGCTCTGGATGTTTTACTTCTCAGTTGAGTGTTCAACGGGTGCTCTATAAAGTGGTTTCTCTCTTCATTTAATGACATCTGTTTTCTCAGACCTTTTAGCAGCTTCATCTAAAATTCTATCAACGAAGAATATTTACTTACAAATAATTAAGAACACTAAGAATACCTTATCTAAGTAAACAAACCCATCTATACATAATTGGTTTTTTTCAATCTAATTGTTACATTTTAAATGTCTGTTTATTTTCATTCTGGTCAGATTTCTCCCCCCAAACAATGAATCCACGTGGTCTTACGTAGGCTTGTTTTCCCTTGAGTTAAGATAAGAAAATGCCAGACTCCTTTTTCTTAAGAAGTGGCTCAAGTGTACAGAGACAGTACCAAAAAGAGAGAAATGTGGGGGGTAAGAAGAGAAATTGGAGAAAATACGGGGGGAAGGAAGTAAGGGAGCCGACACTAGAGCTGGGATGAAAAAGGCTCATCATACAAAACTTTCAACACTGCTTGAGCGCCATAAGCTATAATCATTAGAAGCATCATCCTTTCCAAGTAAAACTTAGATTGTTGCATTCAGATATTAAACAGCTAAGGGAAACTCTTAAGTGAAATTTGATTGATACTTGTGGATCAGTTTTTCCATTCAAGTCCAACCTTCTTCAGTGAAGCTTGCCCTAGATATCCATATTCACACTGCGGGAGACAGAAAGAGGAATAGAGGCTCTCTTTGCTTTCAAGGCATTTACAGTCTACAAGTAAGCCACGGATACATAAAATAAATGAGACTATGTATAAGCATTGTTATATATGCTACATGCTGTAGGTGTAAAAATAAAGACTGTTTTAAATGGACAAATTATTCAGACATGCTTTCCTTCTGAGCACCTTGGCTAGCAGTGAATTTCTAAACAGGTTAAGCAAGTCCTTAAATGCCTAACCCCTTTGGAACTCGAGGAGTCTAATGAATTGTGGTAGGTAATATAATCAAAATTGAAATTGGCACATAGGTGCTCATTTCATGTTCCCTTTAGAGCTGAGTTAGAACCATATCCACGATCCACGCGTGCACATCAGTCATTGTAGAGTCGTGCTATCTTGACAACCAAAATCACTTTATAAAATATACTTTAATAAGTTACCACAGAGCCCTGAAGTTAAACCATATAACTTAATCAATACTGAGTGGGCATTTCTGGGTATCGTGTTTAAATTGAGTAAGAGATAAAAAGAAAAGAATTGAGAATTAAAAAAAAAAGTATGGGAAACTATTTGCTTCTTCCAATTAATATAAAACATGCCAGAAGCTTTTTCTCATTTTGCTTTTTATGAAGAATTACCGACCCAAAGAAAAGTTAGATGAGGACTACCACTAAACAAACAATAAAAGCAACAACAATAACAACAAACCTTGCTTGTTTAGGAGAAAAACACGAAAAAGTAATAAATTCACCCATTTTAAAAATTAAGAAGAAAAGACATAAAATTTAATACACACAATAAATAATAAATATTCTTCAGTTTCCTATGATGGCTAATTAAGGGAAAAGCCCATGTGAAAAATTTGGAAGAGAGACGAATAGAACAAGGTAATTAACTCTTTGCTCCTTCAGCCTTAAAGCAGAGGGTAAGATTTCTTTTAAGTTTGACCTGCAGCAACCTCAGAGATCAAATCTGCCTTTACAAAATAAAATAAAAGGAATCCTAGTAGCTCTGCAGCTCAAGCTCCAACCTTGTTTTTGGCCCCACTCTGATGCTGGTGCCCCAACACCGCAGTCCCCGAGGGCTTTGCTCTTTGATTAAATTCCTGCCCCTAACACAGATAGTCTGCCGCTGGGTTCTTCCTTGTTCTATTGGACCTCTCTTGGTGGCATCTTCTCTCTCATATTCGTTCTTACCATGTTTAGTTAGTCCTTGGTAGTTGAAGATGCATTCTTTTCATCCATCATCTAATTTGGTCTTTGCAATACTCTTGTGAAAGAGGAAAACCAGAGCTTTAGTTGCAAAGTTCAGAAGAAGCGCTCAAAATCTTACCACTAGCACGTTGCGGAGCTGGGACTGGAAATCATACCACATCATGCCCAGTTTCTCCCTTTCCTTTAGACTGGATTTCATATTTGAATGGTGGTTATGACAATAAATCAAAACTGCAGTCTTTGTGGTGGGTAGAAAGAAGGAAAAGGAGGAGGAGCAGGAGCAGAAGGAAGATGGGAAATAAGAAGAAGAAAGGAAGGGGAAAAACCAAAACGATCCCTGCAGAGTTTTCTGTGATGTGGGGAAGACTAAATCTTTAAGTTGCTCCCCTTCTGCTTACACAGACTAGGAAGGAGGAAAGCGCTTCCTAAAATTTGTATCGTATGAAGGAAAAGCTAATTCCAAAGCTATCACAGTGCTTTGTGCTTTAAAAGATAGAGATCTGAAGTAGGTAATCTACTGACAGAGCTCCTGAATGAGTCTTGGATGTGCATGAGTAGGCCACAAGCTTGATTTTGAGTGCAAGATGGAGAACTATTCTGTTTAAGAAATTAATAGGAATTTGGAGAAATTGAAACACACACACACACCAGAGAGAAAAAGAAAATGGTCAAAGAATGCAGGGACATAAGTTATGTCTTAAAGATAACATAGCCAGCAACAAATTCCCCAGGGTGGGATACAGTTGATTATTATTTTCTTATTAAAGGAGTATATTACACTCCGTTCTAAGCTTATATTCATTCCAATGTAGTCTCCATTTGTAACCCCAAATCTCCACTGAACGTCTGAGACACAAAACTGGCTTGATTTAGTTCCACATTTGAGGAATGAAGGCATAGGGAAGGCGGCCAAGGGTGACTTTGCAGAAGGCATGATTTAAAATGAAGGCATAGAATTTTGTGGAAACAGGAAATAAGGACAAGAGATGATCACGAGAAATGGAGGCCCTCTGAGAATGAATACCGAGAAACAAGGAAACCCATACTACAGGAAGTCTTGGGAAAACCAACTAATTTTTATGTGGTAGACACTTGATATTTTTAGCTATTCAACATCTACCTAAACTTCTGTTAGAATCTGAAGTTCTAGTTAAGGAATTAATTCTTTCTTGCTAAATGCAGTCAGGCCTGAGGATTGAATTGCTGCCTTGAATAGGGGAACCAAAGAAAACATTGGATTTCTAGTCCCATGTTCCAGTCCCAACCCAGAACAGCTCCACCAGACTATTTCTACCAAAAGATAGCTGTTGGGGTCTGCTTCTTAACCTCCAGCCTGTGAGGTTCTTCTCAGTCCCACACTCAGATGTCCAGCTTCTCCTTTATATGGTTCTCTATTAGGATTCTGTCAGGGGCAAAGAGCAGAAAGATCTGGCTCAACTGAGTTGCTCAGTAAGGAAAAATGATCATTCCCGACAGCTAGAGGTACAGAGGTAGCGTACCTACGTCTTTCCACTCTTCCATCGTGATATATCACCTTCTTTTTGGCCATCCCCCTTATGTTCACGAGAGGCCTTCAGCAATCCAGCCATCACATTTTTACCACACCTTGTTTCCAAATGCGGGAGAAAGGACTTTTTCTTGCTAGAGTCTCTGCAGTCAAGGAAAGCTTTTTCCAGAAGCCCATTCAGAGAATTCCCCATCCACCTGATTGCATCATTAATGCATAAACTGGAGTGGGAACAGGAATGACTTCTATCAGTTAGGACCGAACCCTAGTCTCAAATAATTTCAATTCATAATTTAAGGATCTTTAAATATTTTTGATAACTTTTGATCAAGAACCGCAGACAAATGTGATACTCTATTCTGGCTTGTAGAGGACTTGCTTTTATTTTCAAAGTCCTTTTTTTTTTTTCCATTCTTTGTTTTTTAATGTATGTGAAAGAAAGACTTGGATTTTAGAAATGTATTTTTTAATCAAGCATTTATTGGCCATGCCCTGAAATTTCTCAGTGATAATTTCCCCAAATTATTGTCATGTCTTATTTTTCCATTTATTCATACATTCCTTTCTTTGTTCACTCAGTAATTCGTGTGGCCAGCAAGTTCCTCTTTGGTGATTCAAAAAATTGTTATTGGGTACTTCATATGTACATGGAAGGTGAGCAAGAAAAAAAAATGCTGAAAAATATCTGTGTAACCTCAAACATAAGGTGTATATATTTTTTTTCATTTTATAACATTTTTAAAAAGGGAGCAATGGGACGAAAATGAGGAGCACTGGATGTTCTCAGGCTTTCTTCATCTTGTTACAGTTTCTTGTGTTCTGAGATGTGTCCTGCCTTGAGAGCGCTTCTTTGACAGACAGGTTCTTTGGGGCTGTAGGCGTGAGACTAGGGAGGAAAGGAAAAGAGAACAAAAGTTCCAGAGGTTAAATCTGGGGGAGGAGGTTATCTTGACAAGAGACTGGAATTCAAAGACAGATGTAAGGGAGCAGAAGCCACTGCCACATGTGAACCTCTAGACGGGGGAGGCGAAGGGGGATTTTTAAGGATCCCTGTTCCCCCCATCTTCTTCAAAAAAACAAATGAAGAACTTGAGGAATTCAGAAATTATTTTTTTAAGAATTTAGTTTTGATTGCTGCGTTGTGTGTTGTTTCTAACCATGATGCTGTTCACGTGGGGTATTATTTTGTAGTGCCCAGGACTCTATCTGTATTTCTCTATTAGACTGCAAGTGATGGAAATCAACTCACACTAATCAGGCATAAAGTTTGGCTTATGTGTCAAAAAATCCTCGAAGATAATACTGGGTCCTAGAAGAGATTTCCATATGCAAGCACCGTCCTCTGGGATCTGGCTCAGCTTCTCTCTCTCTCTCTCTCTCTCTCTCTCTCTCTCTCTCTCTTTCTCTAGGTCCTCATCTGGGTTGTTGTTGTTGTTGTTGTTGTTTTCTCTAGAAGGCTACCTCAGTGTTGTATATTTCACATGCTCCTTACAGCCTCAGAAGAAAGAACCTATCATACCCTGGTAAAAAGGACACTTATTCACCCCACCTGCCTTACTTTCCCCACACTTGTGGTAGGGGACTTAGGGGAGCAAGATGTAATTTCAGATGACCACTCCAGCATTACATTGGTTAGATCCTTCAATCCATGTTAAAAGAAACTTTCCAGCTATTAAGCAGAGGAATAAGTTGTGATACAGTTGACATTGTATCTCTTGTTAAACAAATACTTTGTTACTTGAGTTATTTACACCACTATCACCACACAAGTTTGAATTTTAACTTAAATTTACATTTCTAATTGTCTTGTCAAATTTCTTTCAAAGGATTACACTCCCATAGCTTTGAAATGAAAGTTATGCATATGCGGAAAAACCTGGAAATTGAGCCACATGACAGTATGAGTGAAGCTAACATTCATCACCAGAGAAATGACCCATTTTCACTGAAATGTCATGTAGAAATACTCAAGTCCTTTGCAGCCCCCCTAAGGTGGACAGATATCCACCAGGAGATAAACGTGTGTTTTCTTTTCTTATTAAAACCTACTCAAAAGAATTACCTGTCACATACTAGACAGTACAATTGCCATTGGAAACGGATGGTAGAATTTCCAAGCTTGAGAGTTTCATGCATTTGAAGGATTATCATTCAGGTGTCAAGGAACCGTTCAAAAACTACTTGTTGATTTTTATTTTTAAAAAGTTTTTAATTTCCAATGATAAGAAAATTAGTTTGGCGGGGGGGGGGGATGTCTGAGTTTAACTAAATTGAAAGTGCAAATTCAACTGTAGTATTCTTTTGTATACCTAAAACTTGCACAACTCTTAAAGAAGTCAAGACCCCACACCTGGGCTATCTAAAGGACCGGTCACTAGAATGTTGTGCCTAACTGCTGGTGGCCAAAAGTGACTCAGAAGGTACTTTAGACTCTGTGAATATTTGCTCCTACTACAGAAGAAAGTGGTATGTCTTTGTTTAGACAAACTATTTAGATAATCTATTTTAAGTAAGCAAAATAAAAATGTATGTGCAGGGGTGCCTGGGTGGCTCAGCCAGTTAAGCATCCGACTCTCGGTTTCGGCTCAGGTCATGATCTCACGGTTCCTGAGTTGGAGCTCACATCGGGCTCTGTGCTGACAGCGTGGAGCTGCTTGGGATTCTCTCTCTCCCTCTGCCCCTCCTCCACTTGCTCGCTCTCTCTCAAAATAAAATAGATAAACTTAATACAAAATGTATGTGCATACTATTTACTATGGTTATGGTAGATCGGATTATTGTTCCCAACTCTTTCTTATCATAGAACACTTTCTTATATACATTACACTTTTCCATGTACCTTCGCAGGGATCCTACTAGTGGAGGCAGGGTACTTTCCCCAGCATGTTGAATTTAGGCTTGGCTGGCACTGGCTTTGAACAACAAAATTCCATGGAAGTGAGAGTACACCTATCCCAAGCTGAGGCTGTAATAGACACTGCATATGCCCTCCGCCTGAACTTCTGTCATTCACTGGGAGAGTACCATGGCCTGGGTGACCAGTATTCCAAGGAGAATATGGAGATACATGAAGTAGACCTGAACCCAGCCTTCAGCCTGGAGCCCAGAGCTGGGAACCTGAAACTGAGTCTTACGCAGGTGAATTACAGCAACTCACAGACTCATGAGAGAAAAGTAAATGCTTACTGTTTTAAGTCACTGAATTTTGGAGTGGTTTTTTATGCAGCATTATTATAGCAATAGCTGACTAATAGAGTGGTATTTCTTTCCTCTCCCTACAAGTGTTTTGAAATTGATGGTGCATCTAACAACTCATAGAATTGTAGGATCAAGGAAATTCACTAATTATACAGTTAATCATTTAATTAGAATTATAGGAAGTTGTACAAAAAGGATGCGAAAACACAAAACACAGAGCCCTAATCTAATCTGAGTCAGGAAATGTTTCTCTGAGGAAGGGACATTGAAGCTGAGATCTAGCCTTTGGATAAGCAAAGGGGGAAGGGGGGCAGGGAGAAAAGCATTCCAAGTGAAGGGAACAATCTTTGCAAAGCCCCTAAGGAAAGAAAGAGAAGCCCACTTGTTACAGAGAAGTATCTGGAAAGCAGAGGAAATAGGAAACTGGAAGAACAAAGGTTGATGAGGTTTACTACAGTATTAAGGGTTGAATTGTGCGTCTCTCCTAAACTTCATATAGTCAAGTCTGACCACTCAGTACGTTAGAATGTGACTGTATTTGGAGATAGGGTGTTTAAATGAAAATGAGGTTATTAGGGTAAGCCCTATACAAGTCTGACTGGTATCTGTATAAGAAGAGAAGATTAAGACATAGACACACTCAAAAAGAAAATCATCTGAAGACCTGGGAGAAGACCATCATCTATAAGCCAACAAGAGGGGCCCCAGAAGAAATCAACCCTATCAATACCTTGCTCTTGGACTTCTAGCTTCCAGAGACTCAAGAATTGTGAGAAAATAAGTTTCTGTTAATTAAACCAGCTAGTCTGGCACTTTGTTATGGTAGTTTGTCCATTCAATTGCTACAACAAAGATACCATACACTGAGTGGCTAAAAAAACCCCAGATATTTAGGGGTGCCTTGGTAGTTCAGTCGGTTGAGCATCCGACTACGGCTCAGGTCGTATCTCACAATATGTGAGTTCAAGGTCTGCGTCGGGCTCTGTGCTGACAGCTCAGAGCCAGGAGCCTGCTTCAGATTCTGTGTCTCCCTCTCTCGTTGCCCCTTCCTGACTCATATTATCTCTCTGTCTCTGAAAAATAAATAAACTTTAAAAAAAATTTTTTTTAAGCAGAAATGTATTCTTCATAGATCTGGAGGCTGGGAAGTTTCAGATTAAGTGTCTAGTGACAGTATCTGTTAAGAGCCTATTTTCTTTTCATAGACTCTCATTTTCTTGCTGTGTTCTTACATAATGGACGGGACAGAGGAGATGGTCGGGAACTCTTTTATAAGGGCATTAAACCCACCATTCATGAAGGCCACCCTCATGACTTAATCACTTCCCAAAGACCTCACCTCCTAATACCATCAAATCGGGGATTTGAATTTCAACTCTGAATTTGGGGTGGGGGGGAGGACACAAACATTCAGTTATTATAGGAAGTTAATACACACTGCAAGCCCAGTTCTAAGTACAGTGCCCAGAAGTAGTGGCTGCTCAGTATATATTTGTTAGATTAATTAATGATGGAAGTGAATAAGCCATGTGAAATAGATCATATTAAGGAATTAAAAAACTTTTTATCTAAAGCATAATAGAAAGCTATTGATGGATTTAAGCAGGAAAGTACATTTATTGGATTTAGTTTTTAGGAAGTTTTTTCTGGCTACAGTGTAAATAATGGATTAGAGGGGAGGAGAATTAGGAGGATGTTATGGTAGTCCAGGGGAAGATGGTGGTGACTTACACTAAAGCAGGGGGAGACAGACAAGTGGATTGGTTTAGGATACATTCTGTAGAGAAATCAATGGAGCTTGGTAGTTGGTTGGACCATGAAGAAGAAGGAGGAGTCAGAATGACTTTCTGGTTTGTGAAATTGAGATGGGAAACCCTTGCAGAGATCCAGATTTGTGAGGAAGCCCACCAGAATGGTTTGCAGAAAATTGAAAGGCCTACGGGAAGTTAAGAGGGACTTCCAGTTACAGTATTATTATGGTCTAGATACCCTGAAACTTCGCCCACCACAAATTCTAAAATTCTAGAGACAATAAAATAAATGCTCTTCAATCCATTGTTGAGTTCATGAGAAAGTAAGAAACATCACCAGGACCCAAAGGAAGAGAGAACAGAGAGCCCAGGTGGTAATGACATAAACCAACGAGGCAGGTTATAAGAGCTGGGGTAGGCTAGGGTGATGGTTATGTCTCAGAAACTTAGAAGCTTTCATTTTCATGTTCAGAGACACATAGAAAACAAGGCTTTAAAAATTCTGGAGGGAGATGGGGGTGGGGGGCGGTTGAAACTGAAACTTACATAAATTCAGGATCATTTAAGGGCTACCCTTTCAGTAAAATTGTAGACTGGAAATAATCTGTAAACTAGCACAAAGAGAAAACAATGACGGAAACCTTCTAGTCTTGGGTGTAAGGTGGAAAATAAGCCTCCCCGGGGAATTTGTAAACACAGACATGTCAGTCATGTGACTGATATGATTGAACACCAATCATATGAGCTTGGTGTTCAAACTGCATGGCCCCAAAGATTTCCTGTTGAGATGTCAATGTGTTCCCAGCAGAAGCAAACTGAGAGCAAATCTGGTGTGATACCACCTTATCCCAGGTCATCATGATGTCTCCAGATGAAGCCTATCAACATTGAGCTCATCATTCAAAATTCCAAAACATACAAGGTCCATCTTGAGAGATTTATGAAAGAGAAAAAACAACAGAATTATACTCCAAGGAATTTTTGAACTATCAATAATAGAAATATCAGAGAGACTATAACATATATAGATTTAAAATGTCTGAAGCATTAGAAAAAGAAAAAGAAAGCATTAAAAACAAGATAACAGATAGATTTGAAAAAGAACCAATTAGAAATTCTAAAAATGTAAAATATTGCCCTCAAAGTTAATGCAATCAGTGGTTTTAAGGGCATATTGCACACAGTTTAGGCAGAATTCATGAATTTAGGAGTAAATCTGAGGTTATAAAGAAAATAAATCTGAGATTATACATATGTATGTATATATAATTTACACACACATACACACACAAATACACATACAAAGAGAGGTTTGAATGAAAAAGTCCTTATAATAGAAATTTCACAAGGATTTAGTACAAGCAATAGGACAAACATCCACCTATTAAGGCAGATTATCTACAAAGGAATGCTAATGATATTGACAACAGATTTTTCTCAATTGCAGCGTAATAGGCAAATAAAATAATATCTGTAAATTGTTGAGAGAAAATAGCTGTCAATTAACAATTCTATTTTCATATCTATTTCATACTCTATACCTATATCATTTGAGAATGAGGTCAAAAGCAAATACTTCTTTCCAGATAAATAATGAGAATGCTGAACACTTATAGAACTTTCCTGAAAGAGCCAATTCAGAATGTTCTTCATAGAAAGAAACTGAACCCAGACAAGAATGAGATAAAAGAAGCAATAGTGACCAAATAAAATGGTAAATACATAATAAGTCTAAATGAGCATTTTCTGTATAAAATAATAATAATAACCACTTGGGGCATAAAAGCAAGATGAAATATCTCTTGACCTCATAGTAGTCCTTTCTGAAGGGAGGAGGGCTACATTGGTTAATTCAACAATATGAATAAAGTTTTATTTCTTAAATTAGACAATGGACAGAGGTTGTGATTCTATAACTCTTCTTTTGATCTGGATAATGTATCATAAGAAATTCAGAAGTAAATATTTTTGAAAAGCAGAGTGGATAAAAGTCTGAAAAACAATAATATATGGCACGTGAAGAATAATCATACTTTAAGTGTCATTACATTTTTGTATTAGTTAAAAGAAAAGTAAGCATATTCATTAACCTTAGCCCTTACAAAGTTACAGTAAAAGAACTGAAATAAAATATATTACTTCCAAACAAGAAAAAAAAAATTTAAAGAAAACAAACTCAATTGACCCAAAAAATAGCAAGAAAGAAGAAAAACAGAATCATGTTTAAAAAAAAAAAAAGCACGGGGCGCCTGGGTGGCTCAGTCGGTTAAGCGGCCAACTTCGGCTCAGGTCATGATCTCACGGTCTGTGAGTTCGAGCCCCGCGTCGGGCTCTGTGCTGACAGCTCAGAGCCTGGAGCCTGTTTCGGATTCTGTGTCTCCCTCTCTCTGACCCTCCCCTGTTCATGCTCTGTCTCTCCCTGTCTCAAAAATAAATGTTAAAAAAAATAATAATAAAAAAAATAAGAAATTTTAAAAAAAGCACAAAATATGATGGTGGAACTAAATCCAAATATAAAAAACATTATTTTTATAACAACTAAAAAAAAACTGGTATTGCTATATTAATATCAGAAAAATAGACATTAAGGCAAAAACCATTATTGAAACATTGTCAGGAATAATTAATTTTGGTTAGCTCATGATGATAAAAAGAATGTCACCTGGATGATATGCCACTTCTGAACTTGTATTCATCAAATAGCATACATTCAAAATACATGAAGTAAAAATTGATCAAATTTTGGGGGAAAAAAGACAAAGGACAAATATACAATCACAGTGGAAATATTTTTAATGGTTTTACCTCTGTAACTGGTAAATCAAGCAGATAAAAATCTTAGTATGGATAGAGAAAATTTGGACAACACAAATTATAAGCCTGCTATGATTGATATATAGTGAACCTTGAACCCAAGAGTTTGAGAACATGAAATCTTTTGAGGCAAACTTGGAGCACTCACCAAACTGATCACTAATTGAATCTCAAAGAATTCTTGACAAATACAAGAACTGATCTAAATTGGATTAATTTAGAAATTAGAAAATAGAGTTGAATACAATGTCATTGAATTAAAACTCCATAACAAAAGACCCAATACATTTGAAAAATGCAAAATATCCATAAACTAACTTATGACTTGAAGAATTGAAGGATAATAAAAACATTAAATGGCAAAACTTGAGTGATACTCCTTCCCCTCCCTGAATAATTCAATCTTAATGCTATTAGGGGAAACAGATTAGGTAGGTGGAACAGCAGCGGCTCAGAGGAGGATATCAGAGCCCAAGAAAGATGAGGAGAACATCCACTTGGGGATAGCAGGTACTTTAGCATGAGGAATCAGCATGAGAAAGTTTCTGTGCAGCTGAATCAGAGCCCAAGCAGGAAAAGGAAGGCATCTATGTAGAGAAACGGGTGATCATGGGAATGGGAGATTGGTTGCATAAAGTGAGGTTGATCACATAAGTAAATATCTGAAGAAGTATGGAAACTAGGCTTCTCACTAATAGAGAAGGTAGTTACATACATGGAGAGGGAAAAAACTACAGTGAAATTGTAAATGTCAGCTTGAACTCATGGTTTTCAATACGTATAGATAGATAGACATAGAAATAAATTTACATGTAAATATATGGTATAGGCATACATTTACTTCCTGTTTCTGTCTTTTGATAGGGCCTGGAAGCAGCAACACTCTGATAACAATGAGCACAGAGAGCACACAGATCTTGGCTTCTAAATACCATTGTCCAGTAAAAGAAAATAGGATTTCCTAGAGAAATGGCTGATTCTGGGGCTACAGAGAGGAAACTTATAAGAGAAGACCCTAGAAACCAGCTTTAAGGGGCTCCTACTGACCACATTGGCCACAATTCAAGTATCAAAGTTAATATTGAGAGTAATATAACAACTTATAGAATTTATAATCTTAAATAAAATAGGAAACCATGAAACCATACTGACATTAACAAATAAACTTAAGTTTTATGTAGAATATGATATCTATATGATTTCAAGGTACTGCCCCACGAAAGGAGCAAAAAGTAACTTATGATGGAAAAGCCTAGAAAACATCACTTTTATCAAGTGGTCAAAGAAGATATCAGTTACTGAAATCATGCGTGAATTGGTATGATGCATTGAGAGGAACTCAGCATCTCTTCTATGATACTATAACCTGAATCTAATCATCAGGAAACATCAGACAAACTTAAATCAAGGTAAATTCTACAAAATACCTATACTCATCTTCGACAGCACGAAAGTCATAAAAATCAAGGGCAGACTGAGAAATATTCTAGACTGGAGGGGACTAAAGAGACATGACAACTAAATGCAGTGTGTGATTCTAAACTGGATCCTTTGGTAAAAAAAAATATTGTTATATCAACTGATGACTCTGAAATGTGATCTGTTGACTAAAGGGCAGGAGTGTATCAAAGTTCATATTCCACTTTTATTGGTTGTGTTGCAGTTAAATAGGGAGTTGTTCTCCTTTGTAAAAACATATCAAAGTGGGGCTTACAGAACATCAGGTCAGCAATTTAAAAGTATTCAGAAAAAAATGATTCATTTGGGGGCACCTGGGTGGCCCAGTCAGTTGAGTATCTGACTCTTGATTTAGGCTCAGGCATGATCTCACAGTCCTGAGATCGTGAATCAGGCTTTGTGCTGAGCATGGAACCTGCTTGGGATTCTCTCTCTCTCTGCCCCTCCCTTAATCATTGCGTGCTCTCTCTCTCTCTCTCTCTCTCTCTCTCTCTCTGTCAAAATAAACATTAAAAAATGAATTATTTGTACTCTGTGTCTAGATTTCTTAGCAGATTTTTGATTGATGTGTGGAATTGTTGAGTCACTATATTGTACAGCTGCCACTAATACAACACTGTATGTTAACTAACTGGAATTAAATAAAATAGAAACTAAAAAAAAAAAAAACCAAAATTTTAGGAAAGCAACCAATAGCAAGCAAACAAAAATTTGTGATGTAGTTTAAGTAGTGCTTAGAGGTAACTACATAGTCTTCATGATTTATAATTAAAAAGAAGAAAGATGAAAAATAGCAAGTTAATTATTCCATTCAATACACTAGGAAAAAAAAAAAAAAAAACCCGGGTAATTGAACTCTAAGAAAATGGAGAGAAAAGGAAAGAAAAAGGTCAAATAACAAAATGAATTCATTTGAAAGCAAAGAAGTAAGAGAGAGGGTGCATAGTAGCCCTTCTCCACATTTGGGTAGCAGCTAGAACTTCCTTATTGCTCAGGAAATGGATGCTCTTGCAGAAAGATAAAGGAAAAGTCAGTTCCTAAATTTTAATTTTGAAACCCTGGGCATTTGTGTATCAAGCATGAAGGCCCTACGATCTCAAAGCATGACGTTAATATCACAAGGCAAAGATTTGGGTAAAACAGAAGAAAATCCAGTGTTTTCCACCTCATTTTAAATGAAGACCCCATAGACAGGCTGAAGGGAAGAAAAAGAGAGAATGGTCAGAAGGAAAACACAGAGCTTAAATATTGGTGATGTCTCTGTGAAGGGACTTTGGCCTGACGCTCCCACACCTAATCTGAGAGAAATGTCCAAGGTTAAATGAAGGAATCTGGGAGCAGAGAGCGATCTGATCTTCTATCTTGGGAGAACCGAAAGAGGCCTCCAACCTCACAGATTCCTTGGTGCCCACCATAACGCAGGAACAGTACAAGACAGATGGCTGTGTGGGTGTGCAGGGAACCAATCAGAGAGAGCCTCTGTGTTCCTCACATCCCAATGAGTCTGTCAAAGAACCATGAAGTTTCTTTAGGCCTAAAAGGCAGGATGTTTAAGCCTAAGAAGTCAGGGTTAGGGTAGAGTTACACAAAGGGATAAATTCCAGAGAGGATGGTGATATCCTGCAGACTCCCATGGATTCGCACTGGAGAATCAGAATAGTTAACCTATCTCTCAGTGAATGTCATCATGAAGAGAGGACTCTCAACCAAGCACCCTGTTTCTTTGTAAACTATTCTGATCATAGTCCCAAAAGTATCTTGATGGCTCTTTTTAAAAAATTTTTAATGTTTTTTTTATTTTACTTTTGAGCGAAAGAATGAGACAGAGTGTGATTGAGGGAGGGGCGGAGAGAGAGGGAGACACAGAATCTGAAACGGCTTCCAGACTCTGAGCTGTCAGCACAAAGCCCCACGTTGGGCTCAAACTCACAGACCATGACCTGAGCGAAGTCAGACACTTAACTGACTGAGCCACCCAGGCACCCCCCACAGTGGCTTTTTTAGTATATTGGACAGGTGGGTGGATGGATGGATAATAAAAGGGCAGTCCCTCTTCTCTGTAGAACTCTGTAGAGTTCCCATCACTCTACAAGCCACTGTGTTATAGGATGTCATGTCACTAAGAGAATAACCAAATCACCCTCATTCACTCATGCCCATTCTCACACTTCTTTCCAAGATCAGCAGTAACTGAGAGTGGGAGAGGAACAGATTCTTGATCATTTTCATCTGAAGCCAAAATAAAAATAGCCCCAAGGTCAGTAGAAAAATTAAGTGGCTTCACAAAACAACACATTAGAAAAAAATACCACTGGGAGTTTCAGACACTGGAAAGTATTTTTTAAAAAGACATTTCTTCCAGGTTTCCTGTTTACTTAGAAGAAGAAGAAGAAGAAGAAGAAGAAGAAGAAGAAGAAGAAGAAAGAAAGAAAGAAAGAAAGAAAGAAAGAAAGAAAGAAAGAAAGAAAGAGTATTTGAATTATTTTCACCGTGTTTCAAATCTCCGCTTCTTATCTTGGCCTTACTATGTTTTTATTTGTATATTTAGAGAGATCTTAGCAGGAGCAAATTTGTTATTCTAAAGCAGTCTACAGATGTACACTCACACAGCATAGCGAAATCACAATTTTATGCAGGTTTTTTTTTCTTCTTAGATTTTGCAGTTCTTAAAGGAAAATGTGGAAGCAGTCACAACTGCTATTAGAGAAGTCCAAGGAAAAGGAGCACAACATGGTGATCAACCTTGGCAGTCCCTACATACAGCGTGATTATGTTGTAATACTGTTTGATGCAGTCGTATGTTTGATCAGTTTCAAGAGATGAATATCACCTCACTTCAAACAATATGATACAGTCTCATTGTATGGAATTATGGCTGCTGTCAATCAGCATATGGCATAACCCTTAAAGTGCCATCTTTGGGGAATGTCATAAAAATGATTGCAACACTGGCATTAATTAGGAAGTTTTTACACGAAAACCAAGCATAACCTGTTAAGACAATTTATCTGTTGTATCTCTGTTCATTTTTGCTATCATAAAAACATGTATATAACCCATACGTGCATACACTCAGCTTATTAGCTCAAGTTATTAGAACAGCCATGCTAATAACAATGAAATCATAAGAATGAATCCCCCCCATTCCCTTGTGGATCAGTAAGCTATACTTTCTATATTTTGTTTAAGGGTCTCCAAATATACCCCTAACTTGAACCAACTATTCCCTTTTTTTCTAAAATTTATTTATTTATTTATTCTTGAGATAGAGAGAGAGAAAGAGAGAGAGACAGGGAGAAAGAGAGCATGAGAGAGAGCATGAGAGAGACAGCATGAGAGGGGAGGGGCAGAAAGAGAAGGAGACAGAGAATCCCAAGCAGGCTCCGCACTGTCAGTGCAGAGCCCGATGCAGGGCTCGAATTCACAATGAAATCATGACCTGAGCTGAAATTAAGAGTCAGATTCTTAAATGACTGAAGCACTCAGATGCCCCTTGAGCCAATTATCCTATCAAAATGAGGGGTGGGTGCACAGTAAGGGCAAACATTAAATTACCACTAGGTCTATGTTCTTTACAAAACAAACTTAGAATTTCAGCTTGACAAATTATAAATAAATGGATAAATAAATGATAAATAAATGCAGATTCAGAGTCTTTTGAATGTCATTTATGTCATTGTATTGATGTTAATTATTAGATACAGCATTTTAAGGGTCTAAGAATTATGGGGTTTTTTTTGCATTAGCTATGGAATATTTTCCCTTTTTCTTGAGGTTGTGTTTCTTTGTTATCAATTATTGCCTTTGTCTTAGATTTTGCCATCATCACCCAGTAATACCTATTTCGATTTTTCTCAATGTATATGAAATTGGAAGGATTATTGCCTTGAAAGGGTACATATTAATTTGACCTGGGACTTAACACACTTTCTCAAGACAGCTAACACCTCCCAGATTCAACTGTGTTTACTGACAATGTGTATATCACTGGGGTTTTATGAGCCTTTTTCCAAGGAATTTCTCTCCCACCATGTTTCCTGGCATTCTCCTTCCTACTTTCCCCCAATATCCTCTACTGCCACCAACTGAGAAATCACTTGTTGTGGCAGCCTTCTAAGATGGCTTCCAATGATCCCTGCCTCTCAATATTCCCCAAATTGTCTAATCCTCTCTCCCTTTGAGTGTGGGCTGAACCTGGTGACTTGGTTTTAATTAAAGAATATGACTAAAGTTATTAGATGTCACTTCTACAATTAGGTTGTAAAGACTATGACTTTTGCATAATGACTTCCTTGCTGGTTTTGATGAACCATGCTTCTGTATTGAAGAGCCCCATGTGGCAAAGAACTGAGAGTAGCCGCTGGCCAGTGGCCAGCAGGAACTGGAACTCTCATCGCAATAGCCAGTGAGGAACTGAGTCCAGCCAATTACTAATGTGTGCTTGGAAGTGGATCCTGCCTCAGCTGAACCTTGGTGTGACTGTGATACCAGATATCATCTCTACTGCAAGACCCTGAAACAAAAGATCCTGGAGGTTGTACCCAGATTCCAAACACAGAAACTGCGAGAGAGTCAATGTGTGGGGTTTTAAACCACTAAACTGTGGGTTTATTTGTTGTATCGCAATAGACAACTAACACAACTACTATCTGATAGTGAACATACGAGGTAGCTCACTATTTTCCTTTTGTAGTGAGTAGTAAAACAGTGGGACTGGAGACCTTTACACTTTTGCCTTCAAAACAGACAGTTTCATACCCAGGGGCAGGCTACATGCAAATGCCCACCAAGTCCATGAAGAAATGTGTGACATCTTTAGGACCTTCTCACAAAGATCCTGCCATTCTTCATGGGCAAGAGGTATTGACTAGTGGTTACTCTTTAGGATAGTATTATAAAAGTACAATTCGTTTTTCCATGACAGGGTTTAGCACATATACAGACTGGTACTATGGAAGTATAAAATGGCTTTTATTCTTGTTGCTGATGGCATATTCTGAGATATGTCTGTTTGTTTCACAGATTCTTTCTCCCATCATCACATCATGTCAGCAGCTCGTTGAGTTTGTAGTGGACAATCCCACTGGAGCTTTCCAAACAATTACAGGTAGCTTGTCTTATTACTGGTAGCAAGACGATTTGAAGAATGTGTCCTAAAACAGGGTCATATGTTCTGTGAACTATTTTATTTCCTTAATTATCCACGTGACCAGAGGGGAATAGTGATGAAAAATAATTATAGTGGTCAACAATCAAAAGCTTTTTATTCTCAGATTTAATATATAGATTTGATCTTTCCTAAGTGTGTTTAACCCAGTATTAAGATCATCTTATTTCCTTGATCCATATCTGCTGCACAAACACAATCCAGTAAGGTGTTGGATAGAAGAGGGAAGTCAGTTTGATACTGAACATACTCCATGGGTGGGCCATCTGTGATTTATCAAACAATTGATTTATTTTAAAGATCCCTATGTAGCCTAAGATTTAAAATAACAGTAAGGAAAAAGAAAACAATGAGGGGCGCCTGGGTGGCTCAGTCAGTTGAGTGTCCGACTTGGCCTCAGGTCATGATCTCACGGTTCGTGGGTTTGAGCCCCGCATCAGGCCCTGTACTGACAGCTCAGAGCCTGGAGCCTACTTCAGATTCTGTGTCCCTCTCTCTCTGCCCCTCCCCCGCTCGAGCTCTGTCTCTGTCTCTCTCTCTCTCTCTCTCTCTCTCCCTCTCAAAAATAAAAATAAGCATAAAAATTTAAAAAAGAAAGAAAACAATGAGATTTTTTTCCTTATTAGATTAACAAAGATTTTTTAGATGAGTTCTATCCAGTCTAATTTATAGAGAAAATGGTTTATACATAGTTGCTGGGAGTATAAATTGGCACAACCATTTTAGAGAATAATTCTACCAAAATACTTCAACATTTTAAGCCCATTTCATGAGTCAGAATTTATGCCAAGAAAATAAATCTGAAATTGAAAAAGTTAAAAGATATTTATTGAAACATTGTTTATAAGAATAAAAAAATTACTGCAGTTTAGATAATATCTGTTAATAGAGCTAAATACATTATCATATATACAAAATATAAGCTGCCTTAACCAGTTAAAGAGGGCATTTGTATCTGTAGAGAGGTATCAGCAATATATTTTTAAATTTTTAAAGTTAGTCATTGAAATATATAAATATATATATATATATATATATATATTTATATATTTATTTTGGTTTCAGTTGTGTTTTTAAAAATGTCAACCTTAAATATGTGTGGATGAACAACATATACTAAATCAGTAAAACTGATTTCCTTTCATAGAGGAATTATTGTGAGACATTTGAATACTTTCCAGTGAGCATACATTATTCGTTAGAAAAGACAAGTCTTTTCACTTTGAAAAATTCTAGATATTAATTTTTGTTTTTTGTCCTTTGGTCGCTGAAAAAAATTCAACACATAATCATCTGTTTCCCTTTGGCCTCTGATTGTTCATCTATTTTTTATTCATTAGCTCAGTTAACATTTATTAAGCACCTAGCATGTGTCCTTTGTCCTGTTCACTGAAGAAACAATATGGAACAATTCATGAATTTTTGTGTCAGCTTTGCAGATATTCCATCTACCACAAAATTATAAATGTCCTATAACACACTTTTAAAATAATCTCTTTAGGGTTGCTGGGGTGGCTCAGTGGGTTAAGTGACCAACTCTTGGTTTTGGGCTCAGGTCATGATCTCAAACATGAGTTCAAGCCCCACATCAGTTTCTGTGCTGTCAACACAGAAGCTGATTGAGATTCTTTCTTTTCCCCTCTCTATCCCTCCCCAGCTCGTGTTCTCTCTCAAAATAAATAAATGAATCTTTCAAAAAATAAAAAATAAATAAATTAAATAAATAAATAAAATAAAATAAGACAAAACAATCTCGGGGCTCCTGGGTGGCTCAATCGGTTCAGTGTCTGACTTTCAGTCTCAGCTCAGGTCTTGATCTCAGGATCATGAGTTCAAGTCCCACATTGGACTCCATACTGGGTGTGAAGCCTACCTGATTTTTTTTTTTAATAAAAGAAAAGAAAATAATCTTTTTAGTGTCTTAAGGTATTGCTGACAATGTGCCAAGGTTTCAAAGAACACATTTACATTCAAGTTATTTATTGCTAGTGTGGTGATTTTTGAACTTTTGAAATTCAAGACTTATGTGCAAATACTAGAATATGCATTGGAATGGATTTTACAATTCAAAGCCCACTAAAGGTGTAAGCAATAACTTCAGGAATATTAAGGTCTTAGTATATCTATAAAGGTATCCAAAATATCCAATTGGGATAAGCTGGTCACACAGTTCTCACTGAGCATGGAGTCAGTGTTGGAGCAGAATATACTCTAATAACACCTCAGAGATTGACTATATTGATATAAGCACATATGTAATCCATGGAGAATATATACATAGATACACTGACACAATGCATACTCATATATACATATTTGGGGATAATGTGCACCCTTCATTATTGATTTGAAGTTTTTATATATATCACAAACAGGAAGTTGCATGGTAGACGACCTAAGTGAGTCAACATTCCATCAGGACAGACATCAATAAGAGCTTGCTGAATAGCTTTCAGTGGACCAGTGTCTGATGACTGGTCCACTGGTCCACTGGTCCACTGGTCCAGCAGGGTAAGGTGCTGGCTCAGAGTTTCAATGGTGACTCTGAGAATATAGGATTGTCAAAAATGTAAATTTGTTTTCAATAAAGTCAATTGAGATCTTTGTTCATATATTTTTTTAAGGGACTGCTGGTACTTGGTAAAAAAAAAAACTCATTGGGATGGTTCATTCAAGGAATACTTGACTCTTTTCCAAAGCTGTTTATACCTTTCCCACAGAAAGTCTCACAGACATAATCTGCCATTCTCCTTTTTTTCATTTTCCTATCATTAATCAAATGACACGTGAAGAGAAGAACAGAGGTGGAAGGGGAGAAGTAAAAGAAGATATGAGTAAAGAAGACAAGAGAAAATACAGATAAAAAATTGAATATGGGTACACAAACCACAGTTTCTCCATCTATCAATATGAGAATTTCAGGATATTTGCTGTCCATAATGGCCACACTTGGGAAAGAGTTCTTTGGAAGAAATACAACCGTGTGTGGTTTGAGTGTTAAAAACCAGACAACAGGCCCAAGATGGAGTCGTTTATGCTAAGCCCATGTCCCAAAACTGAGACTTATAGTTTCGGCACTTGCAGAAATGGAATCTTAAACCAATCAGCTAGGTATCCCCCAATCAGCACTAGATAGGCCCCTGCTATCCCCTAAAGGGAAGTGACCTAGGAATAACAAGCTCCCTTTTTTTGTTTAGTATAACTTCTGGCTCCTGCTCCCATCCGCCTATAAATGTCTTTCATTTAGTACAGCTCCTCAGAGCTCCTTCCTATCTGCTAGATTGGATTCTGCCCCTATTTGAATCGATTGTTGCTCAAATAAACTCTTAACGTTAATAAACTTCAGTTTATCTTTTAACTTAAGCTATAATTACCTTCTGGGATCTGGGAGGCATTGCTTACTTGAAAAATTTCTACGCTTGACATTGGGAGCTAAAGGTTCTAGTCCAAGCCGTCTCAAAACGGCTGTGCAATCAAGAGCACATTATTTGTCCTACCAGTGTGCTTCAGTGTCCCTATTTATTAAAAACAAAAAGGGAAACAACCCCTAACCCGCCCATCCCACATGCCTAATGTGAAAATATGAGACACACTGGGTACATGAAAGTGCTTTGAAAGATTCAAAACTAACTGTAAAATTCAGACTCTAAAACCAAATAAAGATTCGGGGGAGGGGGGGCCGTTGTTGACTGAGCAAAATATTTCCACTACACCATTAATGGATGAGTTCAGTTAATAAAAGTGTGTGACTTGTGAAGAAATGGATTGGTATTAATTATAAAAATTATATTATAATTAATGCACTCATTAATGATCTACCAATCAATATCAATTGAAGGTTTATTATTTTAAGGAGAATGGGCAATTAGCAGTTTGACACCATGAAAAAGAGATAACCAACTGACTGATGGGTCCCCATCAAGTTTAATTTTAATTTGTTTTAAAAGTATCTTCTTTAGGAGTGAATTTAAATGCACATTGCTCTCTCTCTTTTCAGAAAATGAATATATATGTTGTTTAAAAAGCATATCTGAATGACAAAGAATGAAGTCTGGCATATGTAACAAGAAATGAGCACATCTTCTAAATGGGCTCAATGGTATGGTATAAGTTCTATTCTCTCACAAAGTAATATAACGGATTGCTCTTTAAATTAAGTGAATTTGTATGTCCGCTTTCTCTTAATGGAATCAGTTTTGATATACTCTTTGTTCGCGCTGTTACGAGCTTCAGTCTAAGGGTTCTTTGTATTAACTTTTTAAAGTTACATTACAAAGAGGTTTTAAGATTTCCCAACAGGCTTCTATTTAACCAAAGCTTTTGATCTCAAACCTGCTGAGACCTAGTGAAATCCTTACCAATTCTCCAGTAACTCCTCACTATTGGAATTTGAAAAGACCCACCTGAAGGATTGAACTCCCGGTATGGTTTCAGCCATCCTTTAGATCACTCTATTTAAGCAGACAGCAAGGGGGTCCAGTGCACCCTTTGTGATCTGCTAAGCAGCCTAAGGTGTCCTTTGCATAAGTTGTACTCCTAAGGAAATAAAAAAATCAGGAGGACACAGACCTATATTCCTTATTTCCTGCTATCTTCAGTTAAAAGGGGATTGCAGGGGGTCTGCTTAACATCTTTTGCTACCTAAATACCTCTTGGACATGGGAAGTCAATAAAAGAACTTCCATTGCATCCATTACCCTACTGCAGTGCATAACAAATTAGATTTAAAAGGCTACTTTTTCCCCCTTACAGCTATTTCCATCATTTTCTTTAAAATTTCAATTTAGTGTCGAGTGACAGAATATTCTATAATATACTTTAAAACTCTATAATGCCAATTATGCTAGCAGAGCATTATTTCCAAAGAATTGGGCTTTATTATTGTAGACAAATTATAGTTTAAGAGATCGGGTAGAGAACTGATTGTGTTTAAAATCTGTGAAATATGAAACTAGATCAAGTAAGCATTGTTTTTGAGTAACTCTTCTTTAAATATACATGTGCATTCGTTTTTTATTTGGGCCCCAATTCCCATTTTTAGAAAGGAAAATTCAACTGCATTCAAAGTTCGAATGCATTCAAAAAATTCGAAAATTCAACTGCCTTCAAAGTATCAGTGCCACCTATTAACCTATTTTGAGAAAGGGTAGAATAAAATTCTCCATTGTAATATTCAAATGTTTTTATTTGTTTCACTTCAAAACTCCATTGTGCAGAAATTCTAGGGCATTTAACCAATGAGTGTGGAAACAATAAAACTTTGTAAAGAGCACAGTATTTGCTGTTGTATGTAAAAAGAACAGATTTACCCATGGGAACTTCTTCTATGTGACTATCTTTACCTTTCTATTCATGTGATGCAAAACCTCTTCATTATTTAAAAATTTTTTTGGCTTGAAGGAGAGTAAACTATGGGACCCTAAAATATGCCACTTTGGCAAGTGGATTATTTTGAGCTGAAGGTGACCAAGATCCAGCAGACTAAAGAAAAACCTTTTCCTCTCCTTGACTCCCCAAAATGATATAGATAGGGGGCTTGATCCAGAAAGAAAGTGATTATCAGAAAGTTATTGTAACTTTTATCTGAAAGACCTATCTGTATGGCAGAACAAACATCTACTTAGCCAAACATCTGCTTTTCTTGTTGCCTAATGAATTGCCTTCCTTTCCTTTAAAGACCAGGCCCCTATCTCATTCCTTAGTTCAGGATGGGATATAAGCCTCAGCTGTTTGACTTGCCCTTGGGTCTCATATTTTTATGGGGCTCCTGTACATGTGTAATTAAATTTATTTTTCTCTTGTTAATCTGTCTTATGTCAATATAATTATTAGACCAGCCATGGGGTGGCTCAGTCAGTTAAGTGTCCAACTCTTGATTTCAGCTCAGGCCATGATCTTATGGTCATGAGATCAAGCCCCATGCTGGGCTCTGCACTGACAGTGCGGAGCTTGCTTGGGATTCTCTCTCTCCCTCTCTCTCTGCTCCTCCCCTGCTCTCTTGCTCTCCCTCTCAAATTAAATAAATTAACTTAAAAAATTTCTTAGACCAGACAACAAACCTAGAAAAGTAGAGAAAAAATTTCTTCTCCCTTATAGACTTTATCTTGATAAAGAGAGATTTACTTACTCTTATGCTATCATTGTATCAGATGTTATTATCCCTGACAAAGCCTCAAATTAGCTTTATGCCAAAGAGCTAGAAGTAAATATATAAGTATTTCCAGGCACTGTTAAATTCAGTGCTTACTGTTTGAAGGAATGCTCTCTCATGCTACCATATAACATCTATTACTAAACATTAAGGTGATTGGTATCACAATGATTTCCTCCTCTTTGAGATCTGATTAACTACAGAAAGCAGCTTGGAACAATCTCAGTTCTGAATGTGTGGTAGGGTTGTCAAGTGATGTGTTCGATTTGGGTTTCAGAAATGTTACCATACTTGTAGAAGATGACATAATTCCATATCTCAACTTATTAATTTCCATAAACATTTGTTACATATCTGATTGGTAGGTATTTATGAGTAGTTGCCTGATGGAATATCATTTTCTGCAGTTCATAGTCACTTATTATCATAGTAACAGTTCATAGTTAAAATAGATAAGATGCTATGAATTCTTTCTCTGGGGAAAGAGGGCTCAGTCTTACAGAAATGTGAGCATGGTGGGAATTATAGAAAATGGTTTCTGATTTTTATGGATAATATAAGTGTTAACTTATTATATGTTGTGTTATGGCAATCCCCAGCTTGTTTGTAAAAAAAAAAATACTGTGCATTTTTATGTACAGGAAAAAGATTTAACAAAGTATTTCTCCTAATCCCAAATTGACTCTATTTTTTTTCTCTGATTTATAGCGTAAATAGTTTTGGAGATAGTTACTCTGGAGTATCTATCAGTTGAAAAAAATGTGCGTCACCTATGATCAAGAAATTGTACTTCCAAAAATTTGACCTTTAGGAATACTTACAACATTGGTACAGCTGTAGTGAGAAGGATGGTCACTATTGCATCATGTGTGAGAATAAAAACTGCCATCTAAATGCCTATCAACACTGCATTGCCAACAAGACATCCATCGTCCATTGCAGCAGCATGGCCATAGTTGCTGGCCTACCAAACAGCACCTCTTCTTTCCACACAGAAACTATTTTTGGGTAGATGTTGTTACCATCACATTTTATGGGTTTAGGAAGTGAAGTCCAGAGAAATTAAGTAACATGTCAAAATCACAAAATTACTAATGGTAGAACTAAAATTCAGATCCAACCGAGACATTTGGTTCAGAGCCCATAAATCCCTTACTATAATACTTATACATATTCAAAGAATGAGATAGTTTTTTTTAATGTTTATTTATTTTTGAGAGAGAGAGAGAGAGAGAGAGCAAGCAGGGGTGAGGAAGGGGCAGAGAGCTTGGGAGACACAAGCTCCAGGCTCCAAGCTGTCAGCACAGAGCCTGATGTGGGGCTTAAACTCACGAACTGTGAGATCATGACCTGAGCCTAAGTCGGGCGCTTAACCAACTAAGACACCCAGGTGCCCCTGTTTTGTTTTGTTTTGTTTTGACGAATGAGACAGTTTTAGACATCATGAAAGAGAAGAGATTTCTAAGAAATATTAAATATGGGACGCCTGGGTGGCTCAGTCTGTTGAGTGACCAACTTCAGCTCAGGTCATGATCTCAAGGTTTGTGAGTTTGAGCCCCACATCAGGCTCTGTGCTGACAGCTCAGAGCCTGGAGCCTGCTTTGGATTCTGTGTCTCCCTTGCTCTCTGCCCCCCGCCCCCCACTCATGCTCTGTCTCTCTCTGTCTCAGAAATAAATAAACATTAAAAAAAATGTTTTAATATTAAATATAATCTTAAAAAATGAAATCACAAAGAGGAATTATAGTATGCTCTCATTTTGGTAAAAATTATGTCCATGTACATTAGAATATGAAGAGAAAAGTTTGAAGGAATATTCACCAGACTGGTGCGTAAGAGTTTCTGCAGGACTCTTAGTTTCTACTTTGTATATTTCTGTAATATTTAGATATTTTATGTATATAAATATATACATATGATAAACCATAAAGATAGTTCTTTAAAGATATCAATGTATAATTAGCAGAATCAATAAAAGCAATGAATTATTTTTTCAACATATGCAGCATTATTTTCAACATCTCTAGTGCTGGCAGTCAATTTACCTTTTTTATAACAAAGCAGAAATAAATTATATCACATAGAATTTTCATACCATGGACATTAATTATCACAGGGCGATGGTGTTCTGTGATTTAAAAAAACAACGCTGAGAGTGTTTTCCTTGCGTAAGCAAGTTTTACAAGTGACTTATCTTATAACTATTGTATAAAGCTCTGTTATATCGATAGAGTTATACTTCTTTTTATTTCACATTTGCTATATATGGCACAAATATTTAGTCTTTTACAGTTTTGGGGAAAGGAAGATTCTCACACCCTTTCTAATGCATGAAATGCCTACTACTTTTGCATTTATAAATTGTTTACACAGGCAGACATTGCATCCAGGTTCCTAGGAAGGGAAAACAAATCTGTGCATTCGATTCTGAAGTTACAAATGATATTTGATACACTGCTGGGCTAAACACAGGGTTTGGGCTGACTCTGGCTCTACTTCTTGCATTTCAGCTTTGAAAAAAAAAAATCAGTCATGGGTAATGCCTTCAAAAATTCTAATCCAAAGCTTTGCTTATGGATATCATATGATTTTAAAAGGTAATAAAGAACATTCCCTGTAATCAAGGGTGAGTCAAGGAAAATGGCATACAAGGGAGTAAGTCAGCCAGACAAAAACTTGACCCAACACCAAGCTCATTGTCGGAACCACAGCTGCCGCATCAACCAATGAGACCTGAACGGGAGGCAGCCAGGAAGTCAGGTGCCGGGGCTGGAAAGACTCTGTTCCAGATCCATTGGCAGTTGGCCCTTCAGCTGCTGTACATCCCCAGTGTGGGCCCAGGGGTGTTGGATCTGGTTTTAGATCACAGGAAGGGAGTGAAATACAATCAATATTGTCAACAGCAAGACTCTCAAGTTAGTACTGATAACGTATTCACGGGAAGATACTCTGTTTTGCTCTTTGGGTTCTGTGGGGAAGGAGGGCCCATGGAGAATGCATGTAGCAATTCTGAGGACATAATCGACCCCTCTGCTCATAGGACTTGGTTATGGGGCTCAGTTTTCCTTTAACCCTCAATTCCTGCAGATAGCACGTTTTGTTTACTAAGCAGGGCCTTGCAAACTACGGCGAGAGAAGTGAATACCAGGTTTAAAGGAGAGGTGTGGTTAGAGGGAACGTGATACTCGGGTTTTAAAAAGAAAATGGGTTTTTGAATTTGGCATTATGAACAGAGAGCTGTCATGTTTCTTTCACTCAATAGAGAAAATAAGTGACCCTTGCTGTGATTAGCAACTTACTGTGTCTGTTTAGTGTCAAGAATGCTGCTAGCGGGGCGCCTGGGTGGCGCAGTCGGTTAAGCGTCCGACTTCAGCCAGGTCACGATCTCTCGGTCTGTGAGTTCGAGCCCCGCGTCGGGCTCTGGGCCGATGGCTCGGAGCCTGGAGCCTGTTTCCGATTCTGTGTCTCCCTCTCTCTCTGCCCCTCCCCCGTTCATGCTCTGTCTCTCTCTGTCCCAAAAATAAATAAAAAACGTTGGAAAAAAAAAAAATTTTAAAAAAAAAGAATGCTGCTAGCATCTGATCAAAATTGAAATCATAGATCACCTCTTCAAACAAAAATGTCTAAACAGAGAAGAATACATCTTTATGTCAAGTCAATGTATAACACCTTTGAAGCTCAGGAGTGTCCTGCTTGCATAAAGCAGGCGTTTCATAAATGTTGAAAACCGAATATGACTTACTGAATCTTGAGTTTGTCTAGTCACCCAGTCGTGTGGCCTCCAGGTTTATACTGTTATACTCTCACTTTGGTGGTGAGACTTTGTATGCAAACTTTATGAAAATGTTCCGTATTGATAACTATATTAGTCCACTGTAGTGAATGGCACCTGGTATGGGACACTGAATGTAGTATGTTCTCAATAAACGTTTGTTAATTTTAATAATCGTCACTAGGAATTGTGAGGCATTCTGGGAAGTATGAGACATATTGTAAGATCCTGACTTTTAGTGGAAAATACAGAAGGTACAGGACAAACACAAATGAAATATAATAGAAATATACTAACATACACAGAATTAAAAATGTCATATACACATGCATAAAGAGAGGCATTTGTTGTGGCCAAGAGATTAACTTTCCAACATGGTTCTTTTTTTTTTTATGTTTATTTATTTTTGAGAGAGAGAGTATGAGTGGGGGAAGGACAGAGAGAGAGGAAGACACAGAATCCAAAGCAGGCTCCGGACTCCCAGCTGTCAGCACAGAGCCTGATGCGGGGCCTGAACCCACATGGCGAGATCATGACCTGAGCTGAAGTCGGACGCTCAACTGACGGTGCCCCCAACATGGTTCTGATGGAGGAGATGGATTTATGATAACAGTTAACATTTATTAAACACTTACTCTTGGCCAACCACAATATTAATAGCTTTTGGTATATTGATTATCTCGTTAAATGTTCACTACAACTGTACTATTATTATTTCCACTTTACAGATGTGAAAACTGGGCCTCAAATTTCAAAATCATTGCCCAAGGTGGGTAGGGAGGCAAGCCAAGGTCCGCAGCCAGAAAACACTATGATCTGAATGCTTGTTTTGTGTCCCCCTCCAAATGCAGATGTTGAAATCCTAATGCACTATGTGATAATATTAGGAGGCAGGGCCCTCAAGAGGTGATTAAGTCATGAGAGTGGAGCCGTCACAAATGGGATTAATACCCCCCTCACCCCTTCAACCATGTGAGAACACAAGGAGAGGATGGCTTTCTATGAACCAGAAAATAGGCCTTCGCCAGAATCCATGCTGGCACCTTGATCTTGGACATCAGTCTCCAGACGTGTGAGAAATCAGTATCTGCTGTTTTTAAGTTACCCTGTCTGTGGTGTTGTTATAGCCCTCCAAATGGACAAAGACAATATATGACAATATGGAAGAATAGTAATTTTATAATCATAGGACTGGGGGTTCTGGAGCATTGTTCAGGCATAACAACAGCTGCACATTCAGGACTCAGGTGGAAACTGATATATCGCTTGGCGAAGAATGCGCCTCTGGAGATCCAGTTATCTTGTCTTCTCAACAACAGTGTCTGCAGCTTCCTATTGTTGAGTGTTACCATCCCCGTGGGTCCTTGTGACCCTCTCTGTTGGTATCTCTCCTGCTGCTTCACACTTGTACACTCCCGAGACTCCTTTCTCCCCCTGACTTCTGCGCAACCAAGCCTTCCTTTGCCTCATGATCCCTGCTCACTTCCTGCTTCCTGTGAGGATGCATTTCAGTCTCTGAACCTTTCTCACTGTGGCCTTCCCTGATGTCTTGAATTCATGTGTCTCTGAGACTGGCTTAGAAGTCAGCTGGCATGCAATCATTCCCCTGGGGAGAAGTCCTGTGTCCTCAGGCACCCCAGAGATCCAGGCCCTGACGGAGACAGCAGCCTTTGGGTAAAGTACTTCTCTGAATTGAACTGAATCTGCATGACCAGGTGTGATGGTTAATTTTCTGTGTCAACTTGGCTAGGTTAGGGTATCCAGTTTTTTTTTGTGAAACAGCAGTCTACATGTTGCTGTGAAGATATTTTGTAGATGTGATTAATGTTTAAATCAGTAGACTTTGAGAAGAGCAGATTACTGTCCATAATGTAGCTAGCCCTCATCCAGTCAGTTGAAAGCCTTAAGAGAAAAGATTGAGGTCCCTCCACAAAGAAGGAAGTCGGCCTCCAGACTGCCTTCATTATCAAGATGCAGCATCAACTTTTTCCTGGGTCTCCAGCCTGCTGCCTGATCTGTAGATTGCAAACTCGCTAGGCCCCACAATCTCCTGAGCCAATTCCTTAAAATAAATCCCTCTCTCTTTCTACGTATATTCATATCCCCTTGGTCTGTTTCCCTGGAGAACCCTAATAGACCAGGGTAGTGGGCTCAAAAAGATAGTGAGCTCTGATAAGAAAAGGCACTGTATCCAATATAATCAGAGATGATAAGAATGGAAACTAACTAGTTGATCTGAGAAATGAGTGACAAGACTAAGAATACCTTAAATAAATAAACATGAGATGGCTTTGAATTGGCACATGGAATATCAGACAGTCAATCATATGAAAAGTTTCATTATATCTGAAGTTACCGCTTCCAATGAGATAAAAATGAGTAGAATGACTTAGTATAATTTCAGCTTGAGAAAAGGAAAGGGAACTTAGTTTTATTCAGCATCTACTAGATGCCAGGCCCTTTTATGTACAGAAAGTCATCACTTAATTAACATTTAATTTCACAATATTGAATTATCACCATAGAATTTCATTTATCCCATTTAATAACCACAATATCCTGCAGAGTTGGACCCTGAGATTTAAGGAGGTCCAGTAACTTGCCAATGGTTACTCAGAAAGCAAGAGATGACTCTCTTCTTGACTAAGATACCCAGACAGAGTCGCTCATTACTTGCTTGAATGGACTGAACTCGCCTTCACCTCAGGACTGCCGTGCATGCTGTACCCTTGGCGTGGAAACTTGACCCTGCTTCAGGGTTTTTTTTCTTTATATCTTTTAAATTGCAGCCTGAACGTTCTCTTTAGGGACTCATTTCTGTCTTGCCCCAGACTGAATCAAGACCACTTATAGCTGCAAGCTCCCGATCATTTTTTTCATAGTATGCGTTTGTGTGCGAGCATTTCTTGAAATGAGTTTTCTGTACTGGACCGTAAGTTGCATGAGATCAAGAAATGCAGCTATTTTGTTCATCATTTTATCTCTGGGCCCTAGCGAAGTACTTTGAATGTGGTAATGACTCAGTGACTATATATTAAGTAAAGTAATGTGAGTGAATTTGCAACCAAATCTGTCTGAGGCTGCAGTCCATGCTATCTTCCTTTGCATCACATGGCTTTCTGATTCCTTCCCTTAAAAATGAACAGGTTTCTGACTTTTTAAAAAATAAACAGGAAAGCACCTGGCCTCCTGTCCCAACCCCTGCCCCAGTTGGAACTCTACATAAGAAGAAGCCCATTTTTAAAACAGCATCTCAATGTCATTTTGCTATTAATAAAATTTTCCTTCTGTAGGCACTAAATGTTGGAATGAGATTTGCCTTTTCTCTATCTCTGTTTTAGCCCAGCAAACCAAGTTTTCAAACATGCATACAGAATGTGTGACAGTCATTTTTTGATCCATGGTAAAGGTTTTAAAGAAACTATTAAAGCAGGCATCTCAAATATATCTTGGAATCAGTATTGATTAGTCCATGAAAAATCAGAAACGTCGGGAAATATCCTCAATGAACTTAGGTGAGAACACTAGTTGAACCTCTATATTTAAGACATTCCAACTAAATGGATCAAAACTCTAGGAATGTATGTTTATTGATGATGAATGTTATGGAAATCTATTATATTTTACAGGATACAAAATATTCAGACCGTTCAACATCAGATTGAATCTCAGTCACATGGGTTTTTTTAATGCCTGAATTCTGCCGATGCTAAAAGTCCAAGTGCATAAAATGAAAGAAAATCACATATTCTTTCTATTTGCCTTACCCATTTACTAAAGTGTCTCTCAGAATTTCAAAGGTTTAAACATCAGATGTTTTACCATATTTATAACATCTGCTTCAAACTGATCAGGTAACCTTGAAGAGTATTCATGTATTGAAAGTTTAGTTACAAGTTTGTACAATCAGTATCTAGAAATATAAGTAAATATATTTATTTGTTTGTTTGTTTTAATTTTCAGTAACACATTTAAAATATCTTTCATTATGCAAAGTACAGATGGGATTCAATATTCAACTTTACTTTTCTGAATTCATGTTTTAATTTGTCTAGTTTTATGATTCATCACTAATGGCTCTGCACACACACAATCAAACCTTAATAAATCATTCTTTATCATTTAAGAATATGTTCGGCTAGACGTTACAGAAACCTGAAAACTTGGCTTAAACAATGGAGGTTTCGTTATCTTCCTTAACAAAATGTCTGGAGGAAGGTAGCTGCTGGTCTGGGGTCAATAGTTCAATAATATCAGGACGTATTTCAATACAGTTCTCTCGTTTCTTTCCTCAGCTATGTTGCCTTATGGCTACAAGATGGTTGCTACACATCAAGAAAGCCAAAGCTTTCCCAGACATCCTTATTGCCCTTCCACCTCTGTCTCATTGGGTAGATCTGTGTCACATGGCCTTTCCTAGCACCTGTTAAAAAAGAGACAACAGGTCCAAAATAGAGTCACTTGTGCTAAGCCCCATATAGCAAATCAAGGCTTAATATCTAACCTAATTGGAGTTTCGGCCTCTCCCCGGGGTTGTGACCTTTAACCAGTCAATCTGGAATTACCTGGTCAGCACCAGTAAGGTTATCTGCCCGATAGACCCCTTCTATCCACCATGGAAAGGTGGCCTGATCTGAAATAATCTACTCTTTGCTAATAACTTTTTTATCCTGCTTCCTTCTGCCCATAGAAGTGTTCCAGTTTGTACAGCTCATTAGAACTTCTTTCTATCTGTTAAATGGGATTTTGCCTGATTCATGAATTGTTGAATAAAGCCAAAAAGATCTTTAAATTTTACTCAGTTGAATTAGTTTTTTTTAGCGAAGGGTATCAGAAAAGTATTGAAATAGGCCTAGTGCCAATCTGATCAAAATTCGTATTCTTTTTTTGTAAAGAAGGGAAGGGATGGCTATTGGAGAGTCAATTAATGGTGTCTGCCACAGAACCCATTGGAAACAACCCTTCTTCTGATTAACAGACATACTAAAATTAGTGAAGTCCAGTTGTAGAGGTGGGAGGGATATACGAGGGTGTGAAAAGGGAGGGCCTAGAATACCTCTTGCTCTTGCTTTTCTTATTACCTCAAAGTATCATGGTCTCTTTATTTGACAGAGGAAAGCTTAACAAAAACTCTAACCCCCTCATTGTATCCGGGATGAAATAGAGAACTAGAAGGGATCAATCAGTTTTCTAAGATCACAAAATTAGTAGCAGATCTAGAACAAAATCACACATTTCCTGGTTTGGTCCAGTGAGCTTTCTTGTGTACCACACCGTCATTTTTTTATTTGTCTGACTTTTGTTGCTGCATAATTTATCCTAAGGGAAGTCAGTAATTGTGCTGTCACTGAATTCTAACTATTCATCTTAGCTGTTCTTCTCCAAGTAGAATTCCCGAAACTATTATGTCCAAGACTTCCTTACAACTAGTTATAGAAACATGATATAGAAACATGATGTAGGCTAATGAGGTTTCAATGTGTTAGACCTAATGCACACAACTTTGCTGAGATGAATGAAATATTTGGACTTACTATGATTTCAAATTGCATTTATGATTTCCACTTACCGTGTTTCACTTTCTAATTTTTCCCCTATTCCTATTTAGATTGCTTGCATTTCCCCCTTTTTTGTTATTAAATGGGAACCATATTTTCTATTTCTAGTCTTCCATTTTTTTAACAAGAACACTTGAAATACTTGTTTTAATTTCCAATCACTACACTCCTCTACCATCAATGTCTTATTTCGCTTCTCTTTGTTTTGTCTCCTAAACGAAGTTATTATATTTTTACTGCAGTATTTGTTTCAATTTACCCACATATTTACTAAATTATTTGATTCGTGTCTCTCCTTTCTTCTGGTTCAATGTTCTTCTTACTGAAGAACATCCTTTAGTGGTTCTTTCAGTAAGGAATCTGAAAATGGTCAACTCTATCAGTTTCTACTCAAAAATCTCTTTATCATCTTCTTCCCCTTTAATTATAATTGATTTGAATATAAAATTTTAAAGTGACAGTTGTTTTTCCATAGCATTTTTGAGTATCTTCTTCCATTTTCTGCTGGTTCTATTTTATTGATGCAAAGTTTGCTTCAGCTAATTGTACTTTAGTTAATCTGAGTTTTCTTTCCAGTTTCTTTTAATATATATGTATTTTTAAATTTAGCATTATTTATTTCTATTATATTGTGTCTAGATATGGGTTTGTTTGTATTTATTTCATCACCTATAATTCATTTATTTGCATTTATTTATTTATTTTAAGAGAGACAGAGAGAATGAGTGGGGGAGGGTCAGAGAGAGAGGGAGAGAGAGAATCCCAGGCAGGCTCCACACTGTCAATGCAAAGCCCTAGTCGGGGCTCAAACCCATACACCGTGAGATCATGACCTGAGCCAAAACCAAGCAAGAGTTGAACACTTAACTGACTGAGCCACCAGGAGCTCCCTTCTGTGATTCTTATTAGGCCTATGTTTGACCATCTCATTCTTTCCTTCATGTCTCTCAGCAGTAAGAAAATTGCATTTGATCTCCTTCCTTCTGTACTAATTAGGGATAATTTCTTCCTTTGACATGTCTTCCAGTTTATGCAATGGCTCTTTAGCCACTGAGCAGCTCATCCTTTGAGGATTTTCATTTTAATGAACATATTTTTAAATTTCTTCAAGTTTTATTTGGTTATTTTTCAAGTTTGCCTTTCCTTTTTTAAAATTATATTTTGTTTCATTTTCATAGCTATTCCTTCTCTAATCGATTTTATCATTCTAAACATACTATTTTGTAGATTCTTGTGGATTACTTTATTACATTAAGGTCATAAGGGTACTAGCCTTTCTATTGTGTCTCCTGATTCTCCCTTTCAGAAATTTGTGTTCTTGTGTGGCTTGTCATTTTAGTATTGTGGGTTTTTCTTCAGCTGTAAGATTGTTGAGACCCCAGGCTGTGCCAGAGTCCTTACACCTAGGTTTGGGATTTGGTTTTCTCAAGTTCACTTTTTTTTTCCTGTACATCATATTCTTTATTTGAGATTTTCAAATAACTCCGTATGAATGGACACTTGCATAAGGCTCATCTTTGGGGGTTTAATATTTGCTGAGAATTTATTTCTTCCCTTGTAGCAAGCAGAAGCAAATATTTTTGCTGCTTACCTAAACCAGTATCTTCCACAGTGACTGTCTTGTCAGATATGTGCTTATCACTCTGACCACAAATTTCTTCTTTATTTCTGAAGCAATTTCATTTTCCTTTCAAACTTCACTATGTATTATAATTTTTGTTATACTGTATCCAGCATCCCCACAATTTAAGAGAGAAAGATTTATTTGTGTTGCTTCAGCTTGTCATGTTGCTAGAAACAAAAATCCCATGACTGTTATTATATGATTGTGAATGCATTTTATTAAAACATTGTCAAAAGACTGCTACCGTCTTTACTGTTCTTGCCTTTTCTATACCTTTTAAGAACAGAATCGTATGGCTGCTAGAATCAAATCCTCAAGTAATCTGAGTTGCCACTTTTTCATATTGTTTTTACATACCTGATTTCCATATTTTAGATTATGCTTATAGCATAGAGATAGAATGAAATAATTTGTATAGCTTTATATCGGTCAACATACTATTTTCAATTCCTTTAGGCAAAGGAATTTCGGAATTTCATCCATAAAGTTCTTAAACATTATTTTTCTCTCCATTCCTTTAAGATCTCCATTTTAACAACTTCCTCCCTTCTCCACTCTTGTTGTAACTCTCAAAGGGGGCAAACATGAGAGGAAGATACTGAAATAACCAAAAGAACAAAAATTATGTAATAAATTGGCAAAAGGAGAGAAGGACGTGAAAAAGGTCAAAGAGTAAATTTTTAGGAGTGGAGAAAATAAGATGGGAATGAATAAAGAGGCACTGGACAAATGAAAAGAGAAAGAAGGTAGGAGTGCCGGGATGGAGAAGGTATAAAGTATTGTGGGTGATAAAAAGAGGAAAACAACAAACTCCTTTATGCCCCTGTGTGCTGGACAGAATATTAGGCACTGTTTATATCTCACGTAGCACCACCAAATGTGTGAACTATGAGTGCTTATGTTATTTCATTTGGTAAATCAGTTCAGTCAGTGAAATTAAATAACTCATCTAAGATCTGAAGGGTTAGTAAAGCCCAGAGTCAAAATTCAAACCCAAATCTGTGTTTTCACCAAAAACTGGGGCAGGTTTGGAAAGGTCCCTCTCCACCCTCTGTGTGGAACCCAAGACAGATGCCCCTGCTTCTTTTCTTTGCTAGTTAATTACATCTCTGATTAGTATAGGACAAAGGAGAAGCACAGAAGAGAAGGCTGACCGGGTAGAAGGAAATGGCCGGGAGAAAGGAAGATGATTCATTTATAAGCTCTTTGTCCCCTAGAAATGTAATAGGCCTCCTAGGAGGAGACTTTCAGTGTCTGTAGGGACAGCTTGAGTGCCGAAGAAAGCGTTAACCCAGAGGTGAATGGAAACAGAAGTGAAGCATTTTCAGACCTCCCTACTTCAGCAAGCCACAAAAAAAAGTCATAAAAGGTCTTCAACTCCTTCCTCCTCTCCACTCATACTATTATATACTGGCCTGTCCAATATTGCCCTTTAAAACCAAGCCTCCTTCGAGAGCAGTGAATTCACCAGCTGGCATTTCTTCAGCATCAGGACAGCGCATAGGATTCCGTGTCATTCTTACAATACAACTTAAATAGGGTTTGCTGCATTATTCACCAACCCCCACTCCTCCAAAAACACCAAAGCAGTATTATGCAGCACTTTAAAAACTAAACAAATACTATATTCCCACTGATGATGCTATATATCTTATCTCCATGTTGCTGGTAGGGGAAGTCACGTTAGATACACAGTAAGGTAAACTCATCTTGTCATTAAAGTTAAACAAACAGAAGTCCCTTCCTTTTAAAAAAAGAAAATTAAAAAAAATGCTTGCTCATTTTTATCATCATTTTCATTGTGTGATTATTTCCAGAGATGGAAATAAAGGTCATTTTTAATCCTCAAATTCGAGTTTAGTGTTATCTCACATCATCTCTTGATAAATCCATCATTTAATATGGTCTATTCTAATTAGAGACAAGTTTGGAGTTTTCAGTCAAGAATGAGTGTTTCTTCAGGCTCTTAGGTGCTGGAGAGTCGGCTAAGTATTTCTGAGGCGGATGGACCTCCCTCTACAAATCTCGAATTGCCCAGGCTTTTGAACTCCTTTTCTCTTTTAAAGCTACCTAGGTTAAAAATTAAGCCCCTACAGTGAAGGGCGCCTGTATTTGCTAGTCCTATTATGCAGCTATACTGAAATGCTTTACAGCTGTCTAAATTAGCATAATTAAATCCACATCAATTAAAAACCTCAATCACCTCTCTCCCCTTCACATGTAGATGGTGACATTTGTCTAAGGTGGGAAATAACAAAGGAACTTTTTAACAGTTGAAGATCTGGCTGAAAAGGAGGGTAATAGGATTGGTCCATTGTCCTGGGTTCACCTTAAGACTGGGAAGCAGTGGTCAATGAGAGCTGTTTGGCCAAAGTAGTATGCAGTTTGCATTTCAATGCTGCTGGCACCGGGGCAGCCATCAGAGATGTGCATTTTACAACAGGCCTTTCCTTCTATGGCTCTTTATCCACCAGTAATGAGGGTAAACAAAGGACCATTATGACTTTGGGGATGGTGGTTGTTTTTAAACTGGGGAAACCGGTGACCTCAGGATAGTGACACGACTACACCGTGTGGTGCTGGCAAAGAAAATTCCTGGAGATGAAAACTGACGTGGGGTCCAGGGGTTAATTTCTGGAACAGACAAATTTGCATACAAATGAAAAATGATGGGCTTTCCGTTCTCCTAAATTTTCAATGTCATCAGCGTCAAACAGCAGCCGGCGCTCCCTTGCTGTTTGAAGAATATTCATTACTCGTAGAAGAAGGGGCACCTTGTTTGGTGTTCAACTCCATGCAGGTCAATGACTTAATTTGTGAAACTTCATCTGGAGGGTGTTTCTGGTGCATCTTTGTAATTCTTCCAAATATGGCTTACATGATATTTATTTTTATAATCGTAATTTTTTCTGAAGATACATGGAGTGCCACGTGGTTGACTACATGGAGCATTTACCTTCTTCACCCTCATGAGTTATTTAAGCACATTTAGCCAACCTTTCCTTGGTACTAGTATTGGAGAAGATAACAAGCTGGTGTATGTTTAGTTACTGGATGCAAGAGACAGGCCAGGCCAATGCTTATAAATTTCTTTAGAGCACATGATACTTGGTCACTCTTATTCTGACTTTTAGTTGTTTTTTTTTTTAAAGACTAGTTTTTTGGAGCAGTTTTAGGTTCTCAGCAAAACTGAAAGGAAGGTACCGAGAGTTCCCATATACCCTGTCCCCCCCATACATGGACAGCTTCCCCCGTAATCGACATCCTAGATGTGCACTTGTTACAACTGATGAACATATACATTGACACCTCACAGCCACCCAAAGTGAAGAGCTTATTTTAGGGTTCACTCTTGATGTTGTACATTCTATGGGTTTGGACAAATACATAATGACATATATCACACATCATTATAGTATCGTCTAGTATTAGTTTCACTGCTCTAAATATCCTCTGTGTTCTGCTTATTCATCCCTCTCTCTCTCTCTCTTAATCCCTGGCAACTGCTGATTTTTAAGCTATTTTTGCCTTTCCCAGGATGTTATGTAGTTGGAATCATCCAGTATGTAGCCCTTTCAGATTGGTTTCTTTCACTTAGTAATCTGTGCTGAAGTTTCCTTCGCGTCTTTTCTTGGCTTGATCACTTGCTCGTTTTTAGCCCCAAATAATATTCCATTCACTCGGTGTACCACAGTTCATCCGTTCACTTACTGGAGGACACCTTGGTTGCTTCTTAGGAGCTTTTTTTGATGACATAGTTCAATCCCGCTCATTTTTATAATGTTAGAATAATATAAATATGCAGAAAGAAAAAATCATTCAGGGTTCAAGGTCCCAGGATGACTGCCAGTTACTATTTCAGCGTATGCCCTTCCTCACCCCCCTTTTCCATGCTCTATGACTTAGAAATGGTCAGCCCCGTTGCAGGCAAGGATGTGATCTGATGGCTATGGCAGAGCTGGATCTTCTTATTAGCTAAGGCTGCCATCACGGAAATCCTGCTAGTGTCCCTTTCTTACGAGTGCAAATATCTCTCCCTTTTCTACTATGCCACGAGTGTTCCAGAAGACCCCAAACTTCCTGAAATCCCCCAGTCTTCCCTTTTCCACCACACAGATTGCGCAGATGCTGCTGTACATGAATGAATGTTAAATTACATCAGAATTCTTGTTTAAAGTTTAAGATAATATTGAAATGGTTATATTTGTGTAATGAAACAAAACTATTTCCCTCAGTTCCTCAGCTCTTCAGAACTGTAGGATGGATGCCTCGGTGGCCATGCCTGACTCTTCAGGCCCCTCCAATTTGCTTGCATTTCCTGTGGGGAATAGTGATGCTTTTTATTGAGTCATTGAATGCTTTTCAACACCTTACTTCTCTCTAGTGGGTGAGATGCCTCCTTGGCCGTTTATTGTTGTTCTTGTTTTTTCTGTCTATATACTGTTAATAAGAAAGAAAAGAATCATGCATAACCTTTAGAAATCTTATAAAAGGAGAAGCTCTCCTTTTTAGGATAAAAAATGATTAAGAACTCCCTTATAGAAATGGCATTAAGGCAGCTGAATTACTACAATATACAAACCATAAAAGCAATATGATAACATGCACAGGGATAAAAGGTATCTGCTTTAACCTGGAACTTCACAATGCAGGTGATATAATCTGGTCGTACAAAATTTCTGGTACGATAAGTGGGCCAGATGGACTTGACAGACATATTTAGAACTCTGCATTCCAAAGCAACAGAATATACTTTCTTCTCGAGTGCACATGGAACATTCTTCAAGATAGATCACAGACTGGGTCACAAAACAGCCCTTCATAAGTATAAAAGAATTGAGATCATACCATGCACACTTTCAGACCACAATGGTATGAAACTTGAAATCAACCACAGGAAAAAGTCTGGAAAACCTCCAAAAGCATGGAAATTAAAGAACACCCTACTAAAGAATGAATGGGTCAACCAGGCAATTAGAGAAGAAATTAAAAAATATACAGAAACAAATGAAAATGAGAATACAACAATCCAAACACTTTGGGATGCAGCGAAGGCAGTCCTGAGAGGAAAATACATTGCAATCCAGGCCTATCTCAAGAAACAAGAAAAATCCCCAATACAAAATCTAACAGCACACCTAAAGGAAATAGAAGCAGGGCAGCAAAGACACCCCAAACCCAGCAGACGAGAAATAATAAAGATCAGAGCAGAAATAAACAATATAGAATCTGAAAAAACTGTAGAGCAGATCAGTGAAGCCAAGAGTTGGTTTTATGAAAAAATAAACAAAACTGATAAACCTGTAGCCAAGCTTCTCAAAAAGAAAAAGGAGATGACCCAAATAGATAAAATCATGAAGGAAAATGGAGTTATTACAACCAATCCCTCAGAAATACAAGCATTATCAGGGAATACTATGAAAAATTATATGCCAACAAACTGGACAACCTGGAAGAAATGGACAAATTCCTAAGCACCCACACACTTCCAAAACTCAAACAGGAAGAAATAGAAAACTTGAACAGACACATAACCAGCAAAAAAATTGAATCAGTTATCAAAAATCTCCCAACAAATAAAGAGTCCAGGACCAGATGGCTTCCCTGGGGAATTCTCCCAGACATTTAAAGCAGAGATAATACCTATTCTTCTCAAGCTGTTCCAAAAACATAGAAAGGGAAGGAAAACTTCCAGACTCATTTTATGAAGCCAGCATTACTTTGATTCCTAAACCAGACAGAGACCCAGCAAAAAAAGAGAACTACAGGCCAATATCCCTGATGAATATGGATGCAAAAATTCTCAATAAGATACTAGCAAATCGAATTCAACAGCATATAAAAAGAATTATTCACCATGATCAAGTGGGATTCATTCCTGGGATGCAGGGCTGGTTCAACATTCGCAAATCAATCAATGTGGTACATCACATTAATAAAAGAAAAGATAAGAACCATATGATCCTGTTAATCGATGCAGAAAAGGCATTTGACAAAATTCAGCAACGTTTCTTAATAAAAACCCTCGAGAAAGTCGGGATAGAAGGAACATACTTAAACATCACAAAAGCCATTTATGAAAAGCCCACAGCTAATATCATCCTCAATGGGGAAAAACTGAAGAGTTTTCCCCCTGAGATCAGGAACTCGACAGGGATGTCCACTCTCACTGCTGTTGTTTAACATAGTGTCAGAAGTTCTAGCATCAGCAATCAGACAACAAAATGAAATCAAAGGTATCAAAATTGGCAAAGATGAGGTCAAGCTTTCACTCCTTGCAGATGACATGACACTCTAAGTGGAAAACCGGAAAGACTCCACCAAAAGTCTGCTAGAACTGATACATGAATTCAGCAAAGTCGCAGGATACAAAATCAATGTACAGAAATCAGTTGCATTCTTATACACTAATAATGAAGCAACAGAAAGACAAATAAAGAAACTGATCCCATTCACAATTGCACCAAGAAGCATAAAATCCCTAGGAATAAATCTAACCAAGATGTAAAAGATCTGTATGCTAAAAAACTATAGAGAGCTTATGAAGGAAACTGAAGAAGATATAAAGAAATGGGAAAACATTCTGTGCTCATGGATTGGAAGAATAAATATTGTTAAAATGTCAATACTACCCAAAGCTATCTACACGTTCGGTGCAATCCCAATCAAAATTGCACCAGCATTCTTCTTGAAGCTAGAACAAGCAATCCTAAAATTTGTATGGAATCACAAAAGACCCCGGATAGCCAAAGTAATATTGAAGAAGACCAAGGTGGGAGACATCACAATCCCAGACTTTAGCCTCTACTACAAAGCTGTAATCATCAAGACAGCATGGTATTGGCACAAAAACAGACACACAGACCAATGGAATAGAATACAGACTCCAGAATTGGACCAACAAAAGTATGGCCAACTAATCTTTGACAAAGCAGGAAAGAATATCCACTGGAAAAAAAGACAGTCTCTTTAACAAATGGTGCTGGGAGAGCTGGACAGCAACATACAGAAGAATGACACTAGACCACTTTCTTACACCATTCACAAAAATAAACTCAAAATGGATAAAGGACCTGAATGTGAGACAGGAAACCATCAAAATCCTAGAGGAGAAAGCAGGAAAAAACCTCTCTGACCTCAGCCGCTGCAATTTCTTACTTGACACATCTCCAAAGGCAAGGGAATTAAAAGCAAAAATGAACTATTGGGACCTCATGAAGATTAAAACTTCTGCACTGCAAAGGAAACAATCAACGAAACTAAAAGGCAACCATTAGAATCGGAAAAGATATTTGCAAATGACATATCAGCCAAAGGGCTAGTATCCAAAATCTATAAAGAACTCACCAAACTCCACACCCGAAAAACAAATAATCCAGTGAAGAAATGGGCAGAAAACATGAATAGGCACTTCTCTAAAGAAGACATCCAGATGGCCAATAGGCACATGAAAACATGCTCAATGTCACTCCTCATCAGGGAAATACAAATCAAAACCACACTGAGGTATCACCTCACGCCAGTCAGAGTGGCTAAAATGAACAAATCAGGAGACTGTAGATGCTGGAGAGGATGTGGAGAAACGGGAACCCTCTTGCACTGTCGGTGGGAATGCAAATTGGTGCAGCCACTCGGGAAAACAGTGTGGAGGTTCCTCAAAAAATTAAAAATAGACCTACCCTATGACCCAACAGTAGCACTGCTAGGAATGACCCCAGGGATACAGGAGTGCTGATGCATAGGGGCACTTGTACCCCAATGTTTATAGCAGGACTTTCAACAATAGCCAAATTATGGAAAGAGCCTAAATATCCATCAACTGATGAATGGATAAAGAAATTGTGGTTTATATACGCAATGGAATACTATGTGGCAAGGAGAAAGAATGAAATATGGCCTTTTGTAGCAATGTGGATGGAACTGGAGAGTGTTATGCTAAATGAAATAAGTCATACAGAGAAAGACAGATACCATATGTGTTCACTCTTATGTGGATCCTGAGAAACTTAACAGAAGACCATGGGGGAGGGGAAGGAAAAAAAATGAGGTTAGAGTGGGAGAGAGCCAAAGCATAAGAGACTCTTAAAAAGTGAGAACAAACTGAAGGTTGATGGGGGCTGGGAGGGAGGGGAGGGTGGGTGATGGGTATTGAGGAGGGCACCTGTTGGGATGAGCACTGGGTGTTGTCTGGAAACCAATTTGACAATAAATTTCATATTAAAAAAAATATATCCTGAAAAAACAAAAACAAAAACAAAATCTCTGGTACAATAAGTACCTTTAACATATGTTAATTGATCAGAAATATCTTTAAGGTTTTCATCAAGTTATTTTTATTGCAATTATGACTTCCCAAAGGAATTTTGAAGCGATAAATGAAATCTCTCAAAGCCTACATGTCCTGTGTAGACAAGGAGTTTTGTATTGATTCTAGTCTGCCTTTGCCTGACCTCATGTAGCAAGTATCCCAAAGACATAATTAGAAAATTTGGTACAACATATGGCCCTGGTAGCTGTGTGGTGGAATTATTTGACTGTTGAATAACTGAAGCCTGTTTGCATCCCCGTGTGTCATGAAAGGCAAACTTCAAAGAAAATATTATATGTCCCAACTCCAGCTCCTGAGTGTCTTGCAAGAATAATACAGCAAGGCTTAAAAGTCCCTGCTGCGGAAAGGCCAACTTGACACTGAATCTACTGTTAAATCACTATTGAAACACTGGTTTGCAAAAGAGTTCTCATTAGATAAATATAGTTAAAGCCTTAAAAGGCAGGAGGAAAATACACCCAAGTCATAGGGAAAAAAATGGGGGAGAAAAAGTCTTTAAAGTTGGACAGTATGTGTTGACAAAATTTGGAGATTTTTAAACATGTATCTACACATTTATTTTATAAATTGTACATAAGACTGGCTCCTTTTCCAGTGCAAAATCAAATATTTAGATTTGCAAAAACCTATGGAAGCCAGATTTTAGACAAAAAGGGATTTTTTTGTCAGACTGTCAGTCTCTGAATTTCATCACAATCTGTTCAGCTGTTTTGGTTGCAGGCAGGCGTAAACCGTACTGGGTAAGTGTGTGTTTGTATTTATTATTAAAATGGGGATGCTAAATCCTGCTTTCTAACAGTCTTCACATTCTTTAAGGCTGTGTTGGTCAGAGAAGCAGACTCAAGAAGTACAATACGAGAGTCATGTGGGCAGGGGGAGGGAGAGAGGACCCAATGGCAAATGCCTTTGACTAGTGCCTCTTTGCAAAACAGGGCTTGAAATTTTTGCAAAAAATGACCCTGGCATTCTGCCTCATAACTTTTCCTTCACCTGTGTGTACTGATGCTTGCCTTGAAGAGGGATGGGAAAATGATCTGTCGGTGGCAGATTGAAATGTTTTATTTAATTGCCATGATTGCTTTATCTTTATCCTCTGCACTAATCTAAAAATAATAAGTTGGGTTGACACTTTCAATATCCTTTAACGTACATGTATGCTTATATGTGAAGATTGCTGGGGAGAATATCACAGCTAGAACCTGCATCTCCGGAAGGTGGGACATTATATTAAAGAACAAGCAAATAAACAAACACCAAGTCTTATTTAATTCCATGTCTGTGGGGTGCATTCTTCCTCCAGCCAGGACTTTCTGATACATGGCTCACAATATACAGACTCGCATCTAGCAAAAATGAGAGTTAAGATGACACCATCCTTCAGAAATAAAGCTCTTTACCAAAGGAGGATAATTCAGTTGTTCCTAGTCACAATGGACTATGACAGAGTAAACATTTGAGGTCTATTTTCATATTTTAAAGATGTATAAAACTTTTACTTTTAATTGAGTATCTTACTCTGCTCAGGCTGCCATAACAAAATACCGCAGACTGAGTGGTTTAAACAATAGAAATGTATTTTCTTACAGTTCTGGAGGTCTGAAGGCCAAGATCAAGAGGACGGGAGGGCTGGTTTCTGGTGAAACTTTTCTTCCTGCCTTGCAGACAGCACCTTCTTGCTCTGTTATCACAGGGACTTTCTCGTGTGTGCATACAGAAAGAACCGTTGGTGTCTTTTCCTCTGATAAGAACACCGATCCTACTGGATGAGGGCATACTTTCAGGACGTCACTTAACCTTAATGACCTCCTTACAGGCCTTATCTCTAAAGACAGTCACATGGGTGTTAGAGCTTTAACGTATGATTTTGGGAGAGGACACAGTTTAGTCCATAATGCTAAGATAATGCAAAGGCTCACTGGAACTTCAGGTTTCTTTGTATCTGGCTGGCTTTTTACATTAATTCAGTGTAAGACTAGTCTCCACATTCTGCTCAGAACTTTTGATTTGCAGCTTTATCTATTTCTGATTAGTAACACATGGTAAAAATGAATGCTGTTGCCCCATAAATGTGATTTGGTAGACAAATTATTTCTAAACATAAGGTCTTTGTAGAGAAATAACTGAAGGTATTCTTGGTGATTAAAAAAGGTTGAGCACTTTTGGAGAGAATATCACCTGCCTGAGGAGGTGAATTCAACTAAGAAAACTCTCGAGATCACTTCCAGCTTTCAGATCTAAGATTCTATGAATTCAGTCATATTCATAATACAATTTTATTCCCAAGAATGAAGAATTGTATGGCATAAAGAACTCAGTAAAATATAGCAAAACAATTTTCCTTCTAAAATTTTTTAAAAAATTTTATTTTAGGGAGAGAGAGAGTGAGCAGGGGAGAGGAGCAAAGGGAGAGAGAAAGAGAGAGAGGGAGGGAGAGAGATTCTTATGCAACCTCTACGTTCAGCGCAGAGCTTGACGTGGGGCTTGATCCCATGACTCTGGGAATATAAAGTGAACCAAAATCAAGAGTCAGATGTTCACAACCAACTGAGCCACTCTGACACCGCTTCCCTTCAAATTTTTAAGTAAGTGAGTTTTACTGCTAGATTTACAAAGAACAATAAAACTCCTAAGCCTGGTTGTGTACTTGTGGCAGAGATGGCCCTTCTGGATGTTCACCCATCCCATTTCCTCTCTCTGGCACACAAGGAGACTCCATTTCCAGCTTCCCTCAGGATTGGCCATGAGATTAGGTCTTGGCCATCCAGAAGTGGATGGAAGTGAGATACAGCACTTCCAGAATTGCCCAGCAAACCATCTCTATGATCTTTCACGATTTTTCTTCTCCTTTGGAAGTAACAATGGAGGTCATTCGTTGAAGTCACAAGATACACAAGGCTTGGATCCGATAGTCACCACTTGAAAGAGGCACCCAGGAAAACTCTCATCAGAGAGTCTTTGAGACTTTGAGACATCAGAGATGTCTTTGAGAACAAGAAATATATTTTGTTGTGTTAACCCACGAGATTTGGGGGTTGTTTGTTACAGCAGCTAGCATTAAATGTCCTTACTAATATAGTATCAAGGACGTTTAAAAAAATTTGGGACAGCAGATTATGTTTTATCTATTTATTGAAATATATGTACCATTGAAGATATACTGGACAAAAATTACAGAATTTCTAATTGTTTTATGAAATCAAATGGATGTAGTTGCTATTCTGGTAATGTTTGTTTCTGTCACCAGCAAGGTTCTGACCAGAATCATTCTGAATCAGCCTATTTATTATTTTCCACTAGGCGCACCCACAAACCAAGCTTTAGGCTTCCACCTGTTCACATCTTTGATACTATTGAACATTGGGGAGCACTTTTATTTACTTATTTATTTTTAAGTTTATTTATTTTTTAGAGAGAGAGAGAGCACACACAAGAGCAAGCAGGGGAGGGGTAGAGAGGAAGGGTACAGAGGATCTCAAGCAGGCTCTGTGCTGATAGCAGATAGCCTGATGCAGGGCTCAAACTCACAAACCGTGAGATCGTGACCTGAGCCAAAGTCAGACACTTAACCAGCTGAGCCCCCCAGGGATCCCGGGGAGCACTTTAAAAAAATGGACTTAAAGCCACTGATCAGATGCCACATACACTTCCCCCGTCCTCTGAAATACATCTGGTGAGAATTCTGTATCTTCTGAATTCCATTCATGTGACAAAACCAAGAGCTTAGTTCAGGGATGGCAGGTATGTTTTATCTGATGTGTCTACTCAATGAGTTTGTAGTAGCTGTATTGTGAAGGATCAGAGGTAGAACCTCAGATCACTGGAAACGTGTTTGTCTGCCAAAGTCCAGAGAATGTGGGCTGGAGGTGTCTGTGTCCTGTACTTCCATTGTTGGCATATACTGTGTTTCTAAGTACTATATTTCGGCATCCATCTGTCTACTTCAGGGAGGATCCAGTCTTGATGAAAATGTTGAAACCCCCTTGACTCTAAGTTGTCTGACTCACCTCCTATTACCAGTGAAAAATGGAACTGTATAAGTTCTGGTATCTAAAGTCTAGAGTTCACAGACAAACTAATAGATTCCATGCCTTTTATTAGATGATGGTAAGTGTTAAGAAATGAACATTACCATATGTCGTTGATGGGAATGTTTGTTGTGATAAATTTTCTCTAGTACAATCTAGTAATACGTATCAAAATATAAAGTAGATCTGCACTTTCACTCAGTAATTGTACAGTTTGGACTTTACCCTAAAAATGCAAATGAACATTTACATATAGTGACATCGGTTGTAGCCTTGTTTTTAGCAGCAATATTCATCATTAAAGGTTTGGTTAAATAAGTTATGATACATTCATCTGATGGAACACTATATGGGCTTTGAATAAAGTAGACCGATGTGGCATGAAAAGTTGTCCATGATAAAATGTAAAATGAAGAATGCAAGTTGTAGAATAACATGCATTATGCTAATTTATCTAATATGCAGTTTACAGAGTAGTGCATAAAATATTCTATCTAGTGATTTTGTATGCTGGATATAAGAATATACTGGAAGTACAGGGGTGCTTGGGAGGCTCAGTCAGTTAAGCGTCCGGCTTCGGCTCAGGTCATGATCTCACAGTTTATGAGTTCGAGCCCTGCGTCGGGCTCTGTGCTGACAGCTGAGAGCCTGGAGCCTGTTTCGGATTCTGTGTCTCCCTCTCTCTCTGCCCCTCCCCTGCTCGTGCTCTGTCTCTCTCTTTCTCTCTCTCAAAAATAAATTTAAAAAAACATTAAAAAAATTAAAGAAGAATATACTGGAAGTACATGTCCCACATGTTAAAAGACACTATATCTGTGGGATAGGATGAAAACAAGGGGTAAGGCATGATCTAAGTAGCTTTACATACTTGTCTATGTGTCCAGTTTTTTTTTTCAATTAGCACACATTGCCTTGTTGTCAGCAAAAGCAGTATAATCAGCTAGAAGCTGATAAGTTCAGTATTTTCATTAAGATAAAATAAAAATCCTAAATGTAAGAATTCAAAAACGCTTCTATAAGATACACCGATATTCTAATATATGTATAGTATATTTTAAAGTTTACCCACAACTGTGGAAAGATAATCAATACAAAGAAAATGGAAACAATAATGGTTTGCACTGGGAAGTCTGATTTTAAATCAAATTTTCATGGAAGTCTGTTTTTGAAGAATACTAGATGATACATTGAATGCCTAGAAAATACAGTAAAAAGTAGATAAGCCAATCAAGAAGGTCAGCATGTGCAGTGGGTGGTATATCTATTGATTTTTACTTACCTAGAATCCATTCCTCCTTCTTATGGTATTAGAAGTATAATGCCTTCGTCTGGTATTTTTTTTAGAGACTCATTGTGTCTTGTCCTATTCTGACCAGTGGATGAGCATGGGACCTAAGCTATGCCCATCATACTTTCTTCTAAGAATTATTATTTTGAACACAATTTCATGGAGAGTAGTGGGAACATCCTGGCTCTGCAACACTCTACTTTTGTGTAGTTTTGTTCTATTTGTTTCTTTGTTTGTGTTACTTTTCCATGGTTTAGTCATTCATTTATTCAACGAGTATTTATTTAGGTGCTATCTACTGTGCAAAATGTCCCTGCCCTAGTATTTTACTTAAGATCAATAATAAATGTAAGTCAGCAAACGTATAATATGTGAAACAATAATAAGTACTACAGAGAAAAAATTAAGGAAAGCAGGAGGATGGGATGCTTCTCTATGGGGCGGAGTTGAAATTTTAAATGTTTACTTATTTATTTTGAGAGAGAGGGAAAGAGAGAGCAAGAACGGGGAAGGGGCAGAGAGAGAGAGGGAGGGAGAGGGACAGAGTGAATCCGAAGCAGGCTCTGTACTGTTGGTGTGGAGCCCACCGTGGGCCTGGATCTCACGAACCATGAGACTGTGACCTGAGCTGAAACCAAGAATCAGTCGCTTAACTAAATGTACCACCCAGGTGCCACGTGCGATTGAAATTTTAAATGGGGGGGAAGAGGTGCCTGGGTGGCTCAGTTGGTTAAGTATTGACTTTGGCTCAGGTCATGATCTCTCATGTTTTATGTGTTCCAGCCCCACAATGGGCTCACTGCTCTCAGCACAGAGACCGTTTCATTTATTCTGTTCCTCCCCCACTTGAGCCCTGTCTCTCTCAAAATAAATAAATAAATAAATTTAAATAAAAAGGAAACTTTAAATGGGGGGTGAAGGAAGATCTCATTGAGAAGGTGAGGTGTGAGAAAAACCAGAAGGAGGTGTGGGAATGAGCTACATGGTTATCTGGAGAAAGACCCAAAGATGCAAAGGTCTGAAGTGGGATTATGCCCTGGGTCTTCAAGGAATGTGAGTGGAGCAGAGGGAAGGAGAGAGAGGGTGGTAGGAGGTGAGGTCAGAGTGGTCTGGGGGCTGGGGGAAGATCACATAGGGATTCCATGGTCAAGAGAAAAGATGTTGGCTTTGACCTGGAGTGAAATGGAGCCATTGAACAGTTTAAGTAGGAGAGTGGCATTTTTTGATCTACATTTAATATCATCTATTTGGGTGCACCTGGGTGGCTCAGTGGGTCCTTCCGACTTCGGCTCAGGTCATGATCTTGTGGTTTGTGAGTTCAAGCCCTGTGTCAGGCTCTGTGCTGGCAGCTCAAAGTCTGGAGCCTGCTTTGGATTCTGTGTCTCCCTCTTTCTCTCTGCCCCTCACCTGCTTGTGCTCTGTCTCTCTCTCTCTCTCTCAAAAATGAATAAACATTAAGACAAACAAACAAACAAACAAAGAAACAAACCATCTATTTGTTTATTAGGTTGGAAATCGCCTGAAGAAGGTCAAGGGCAGAAACCCAGGGACTAGTTGGGAGGTTCCTGCATTCATCCAGGTGAGGAATGATGGTGGCTTTAAAGAGGATGTAGACCTTGAGGTGATGAGAAACCATGGGATTCTAGAAATATTCTGTTGTTCAGCTTTTCCTTTGATTCTATGAGCGACTCTATATCTTTTCAATCAATTATTTTTCTCTGTCAAGTTAGACATTTTGGACTTTTATTCTTGTAATCCAAGAACTCTAACAAACTCACAATGTCCATAAAAAATAAGAAAAATAATAATCTTTTACTAACACTGTGATCTTGAGTAAATTAACCTATTTGCACCTCTTTTCTTCATCTAATATAGTGATGTAATATATTACACCTAAAATACTGGTGTAATACCAGGTTGAACTGTATGAAACTGTCACTTTTGTAGGTCAAAAATGGTTCCATACTGACATGTTTATTTGGCTTACCTCCAGAACCCGCCTTGCAGGCTGTTGTGAGGATTAAAGGAGCAAATATATATAAAACATTTAGGATGGGGTCTAGTACATTGTAAGAACAAACTAAGTGTTAGCAATTATCATCTTATTATTATCTGTGTTCTACATTTGCAACATTTTTTCACATTTTTCTGTGATAGCCTCTCGGGATAGGCCGGACAAGCAACGTCACCCACATGTTTGAAAGAGCTTTCTCCAGTACTTTAAAAGGTGTTTGTTCACAAATTGTACCATTTGGTTCGCAAAACAATCCAATGTGGTATGGGGCACATGGGTTTTTTTTTAATTTAAAAATTTTTTTTTAATATATGAAAGTTATTGTCAAATTGGTTTCCATACAACACCGAGTGCTCATCCCAAAAGATGCCCTCTTCAATGCCCATCACCCACCCTCCCCTCCCTCCCACCCCCCATCAACCCTCAGTTTGTCCTCACTTTTTAAGAGTCTCTTATGCTTTGGCTCTCTCCCACTCTAACCTCATTTTTTTTCCTTCCCCTCCCCCATGGTCTTCTGTTAAGTTTCTCAGGATCCACATAAGAGTGAACACATATGGTATCTGTCTTTCTCTGTATGGCTTATTTCACTTAGCATCACACTCTCCAGTTCCATCCACGTTGCTGCAAAGGGCCATATTTCATTCTTTCTCATTGCCACATAGTATTCCATTGTGTATATAAACCACAATTTCCTTATCCATTCATCAGTTGATGGACATTTAGGCTCTTTCCATAATTTGGCTATTGTTGACAGTGCTGCTATAAACATTGGGGTACAAGTGCCCCTATGCATCAGCACTCCTGTATCCCTTGGGCCAATTCCTAGCAGTGCTACTGCTGGGTCATAAGGTAGGTCTATTTTTAATTTTTTGAGGAACGTCCACACTATTTTCCCTAGTGGCTGCATCAATTTGCATTCCCACCAACAGTGGAGCACATGTTTTAAAGTCTTCATTGCTCATTTAAATCAACTAATGAAATGAATAAGTAATTTGTACACGTTTGATATTTTCCCCCAATGGAAGAGATAAAATTATCGTATGTTATCGTGACACGGACATTTTAACCGATGAGATGTACAAAAGCAAGGTTTGAAGCTTTTGATCTTCAGGATGCAGTTCAATGCTCATGTCCTTCTGGAGAAATCCTATGATTCCTAGGCCCATTTTGTTGCTCTCTCTTCCAGGCTGCAGAGCTCTTTGCTCATATCTGTTAGCAAAGAGACGTTTTGTAAACAGTACATGTAGTCGTGCCATCATTCTGGGTATGTGTCTTCTCTCCTCCGCTTTGATTCCTTCTTTATCTCTGATTTCTCTACATCTAGCACAGTATCGGACACGAAGTGGTTGCCAAGTAAATGGTTACAAAATTAACAAGGAACTAAGTGAACAAATGACTTAATGATTATTCTCCCTGTTCTATTCATTAGAAAACCGAAACCCTATAGTGAGGTAGATTGCCCAATTTTGCACAACTACCAAAAGGATAAGCTAGGAGTCAAACCCAGGTTGCATGAAACCATGTCCAGAAGGCCATCAGATGTGGCATAAAGCGTCACACCAAAACGAGAGAATGGTGTGCTCAGTCTTGAATGTGCCTACCAGACGAGAACCTACCCCAGATGGTATTTCCAATTTAATCAACATCACCTGTGAGCCAAACTGAAGAGTAAATGTTAAGACAGGATCACTAATAATGGGGACCTGGAATGTAGCCAGAATTAAAACAATGATCTGCTTAACAATCCCTCTGGGCTGGATGCATGCGGAGAACGGATAAATGCTGGATATCGAAACAGCTGTTCTATGGCAAACTGAAATGGGGCAATCATAGATAGCAAAGGGAGAAGAAACACTTGAAAGTTGTCTTAAATAAAGGAGTGCTTTAAATAGCGTGTGACCTGGCTGTGGCCTCTTAAGAAGCAACCACCACATACAAACCACCCTGGCATGCAACTCTAGAGAACGAGGTAGCTTTTGGTGAGCAAAGACTATGGAATTATAAAAGGCAATGACAAGTGGTACCTATCAGTTCCCAGTATGCATAGACCATGTTAGTCCGAACATCACCTTGGGATATGAAGACCAGTGCTCTAAGTACAAATTCCAGATGTCATCACCTCCACAACTTTGCCTCCTAAACATGACCATTTTCCACAACCTCCTTATAAGCATTGGCCAAATGACCCTATTTTTCACATACTGCTTATTGCTTCATTTTTTTAAGATTATAATGATATGGTGTCTTCTCAATGTAGTCACAAATTGCCTTAGATCAGAAACCAAAGCTGATGTTCAAAATGCTTAACAACCAGACACAGACATAGAGTGACCAGAATGCTGGCTTGACACTGTTTCGGCCTGCTCAAGTTACTGTCCTCATTCTTTGGGGTTGATGACGCTACATGAAGAAGTGTCATAGGACTGCATACACAGTGTTCTTGGAAAGGACTTTTTGATTGATTGACTCCCCAAGTTCATTTTCATACTTGTCTGTCCTTTGAGGAAATCCCGTATCAGCGTGTTCCTTTACCATCCACACGACTGTATGAAAATAAGCATGTCAATGACAAACTTCGGTCTAAAAATAAGGGGACAACCAAGTTAAGGAATCAATTGTTCAAAAAAAGTTCAGGTACTCAACAGTCATTTTAAAATACATACTCTGCATCACTGTGGGAATCTGGAGATTAAAAACAATGATACTTATATTTCAGGAGCATATAGGTTAGTAGAAATAGAAATCTTACCACGGTTACTGCCAACTATAATATGACCAAATGTTTTAAGAATCAGCTCAGTATAATCATTATAACAGCTACAAGATCTCTCTAGGGTTGGTAGGTGCAGTTGGATTTCATGTATATAAACATCGGATCATCTCATCCAAACTTCTCAGTATCACAGCTTCCCTGAGAGGTGGCTAGCAGCTTTGTTGGATCATTTACAGTACTGGGGAGAGAGGCCATTGTCTTATAAGAGAAGCTACGTATTTTTAAGAGAATGAATTTAAAAAAGCACTTTGCAAGATATACTACAATTGTGGATTTTCCCACATGACCTTCTCTAAATTACTCATTACGACTTTACATAGAGGCCGCTGGGTGGCTCAGTCGGTTAAGTGTCCGACTCTCGGTTTCGGCTCGGGTCATGAGCTCACGGTTTGTGGGTTTGAGCCCCACGTCAGGCTCCGTGCTGGCAGCGCAGAGCCTGCTTGGGAGTCTCTCTCTCTCCCTCTCTCTCTGCCCCTCCCCAACTCATGCCGTCTCTGTCTGTCTCAAAATAAATAAATAAACTTAAAAAAAGGAAAGAAAAGAATTTAGATAAACTAGATCTTAAGGTCAAAGTGATTTTCAAACTTGTATCCAAAATATCTTCTGGTGTTCACCCTTAGGTATAAAATGGTAATCAAGTATAACTTTGACTAAATCTCAAGAGCACTATGATAACACATGATGAAAGATATTTATGTAGTAGGAAACTTCAGAAAAGTAAGGGACATTTTCATCCATTTTTCCTTGTCCTCATTTAGTTGGGTCATTTGATCTGAGTTGGTAAGTTGCTCCCCAACTAGTTCGTTTAGGTTTAACAAAAACTGTTAGTTCTTCTTAGCCATTTTGATGTGGGTAAACCTTTCCTGCATATCTACTAAATTCTGATACTCTGGTAAGATAGATACAGGACCACACAGATATTATCTCAACTCTTGAGGAGCTTAGAGTCAGATCAAGAGAGGCAGACCTCCAAATAAACAAGAACAACATAAGGTTTTCGACATGTGTGAGAACGCATGAGCAGGAATCAAAACTGTCACAAAGAAAGAGTGGTCAGTTCTCTTTTTCGTGTCGGCTGGCCTTCACCAACATAACCATGTTCCAAAGAGAGAAGAGAATACATTTTTTTTCCTCCAATGAGATAGCTCTCTGGGACATACTCGACCACTACTTCTTCTATGTAAACCATTTAATTAGTATGCTCCTCTGTGTTTGTAGCTTTCTGACGGCTATTGTAGGATTCCTAGGGATGGTTTGAATATGTCCCTGAAGAACTGTATTTAATGGGTTTCAGACAGTTAATAAGGTCTTGATGGGTAAACTATTGGAAACCACCTAAAGTAGTATAACACCGTGCTTTACATATGTCATTCGGACTATTTCTGGTATAGCTATATCACCTATCTATGTAGAGGCACCTCGTAATTTGAAGAAAATATGGATGACGAGATGAGAGTGATCACAAATGCTTCCTATCTCCACCACATTCCAGGTTATTTGTTTTGAGCCTGCTCTCCGAGATACCTTTCAGGTCGACCGAAATAATTCTATTGTCTCTCTGACACTATTTGGTGTTGCTATCCATTTAACTCCAGCTGTAAAACAGCTTTATAAGAGCACTGCAGTGTCACATTACAGAGAACAGATGTCAAAATAAAGGTTCGCTAACTTGAAGCAACTTACATAAATAGAACATTCAGGTGTGTCTGTGACCACAAGGGGAGAAAGAGAAATTGTGTTCTGTGCAGTTGAATGATATCAAGGACAGGCTCTTTCCTTGAGATGCCAACAGAGGAATTTTGTTAGCAGTATTCTGTGAACAAAACACTTAAGAGAATGTATGTATACAATAGCTTAAAAAAAAAGGGTTACTGACACAGATGCCAATTTGGTGGGGCATATGGAACATTTACACTTGCCTTTTTCTTTCTTTCTTGCTACAGCTGGTGCTGATTTAGTATGTGAAATTTTACTAGCAGGAGTGCTAATCAAGACCGAGATTCTGTAAGGATTTAGTCATTTATGTAGGGGAAACTACGGGTATCATTAAAAAGTAGAAGATCATCTTATGGAAAAGCATTATCGTTATCAACCTCATTTTTAAACTAAACAGACACAATGGTACTGTAAGTATCACTTTAGCAGCCGAAAAAGTCAGAATGTGTTCCAGATAATGTTCTAAGAGGATTGCACCCGCAGTTTAAAGTTTGGTAGTGTTGGAGTGCTGCAGAAGGTCAGCAGTTTAACAGTTAGCTGCTTAACTTTGCTGTGGAGTGGTTCAGCAAAACTGCCTGTCGGAACCATTCGATTTTTAAGGAACGAAGCGTAACTGTCATGCTCTAGAAGGCGACACAGCCTTTTCCTGAATCTTTTGGGGGGGAGAGGCTTCTCCCTTCTGTTTCGGAGTACAAAACTTTGCAACAGGGGGCCGAATTTCATGCAATAGTGCCACCGATCGTGCAGGGGCTGAGAGAAAAATTTAAAAAAAGAAAGAAAGAAAGAAAGAAAGAAAGAAGAAAGAAAGAAAGAAGGAAAGAAAGAAAGAAATCTTTCCCAAGCGGCATCAAAAGCATTGCCGGTGCATTAAATATGTCGTACAGGTGGCTCGGTAGAGCTGGAGACCTGCACAGCAGCTCCAAGACATCTGCTGCCTGAGGAAACTCGCAATGTGGCAAAGGGGTGTCTGGAGCTCCCTGTGGAAGGGCGCCAGCTGCCCAGGGCTTCGCTGTCGCAGAGGAACCGAGAGTCTTGGTGGGGCCTCACGTGAAGCGGGGCGTCCTTCGCCCTCCTCCCAGTGACAGTTTAGAGGGCAAGGAGGGCCTGCCGTGACAAACCGGAGGGGTGGCGTCGGGCGAGTCGTGGGTCCTTTTTGAAAGCATCTCCGAGGGCTTTGTCCCTCGGCGTGACGACGAGCACAAGCCCGCAGTCGAACCGTTTTTCTTTTCTTTCCAGGTTTCATTTCTGTGGCTCGCCGCGAGTTACTTCTTGTTTTCCTGATCCGTGCCTTCCGTGTCCTCAGAAGAGATCTTTGAAAGGTGACGGTTGCTAAAATGTAAGCAACCGAGTATCTTATCATAAAATAATTAATGGTTCTATGTTTTAGACGGTTGGTTTAATTGTTTCAGAATATTTTGACATAAGCGTGGCACTTTTTGAAGCAGAATACATATTATGACTTATAAATAACTGTTTTAACTAACTAATTAAAATTCATTTATTGAGTACCACCACCTCCCAACAACTATGTTGCAAACAGAAGGGACAAAGATTGTAGGACACAATCTATAGCCCTTGTTCAGAATCTAGAATATTTTAAAAATTAATTAGTAAATCTCTTAATTAGTTTATTTACTCAGGCTTTAATAACATTTTTACTATGAGCATGACCATCTGGGCTATCTGATTAAAACTGGAAAAGTTGAAGACCCATCCTTAAGTACATGAAGAGGAAAGGGTGAGTAGGTTGGCACTGAAGTGTCAAATTCTGAAACAACTCACATGGACCTCTTTCTCTTTTCCCTTTCATCGGAACTCCCTTCCAGCAATAATGGTGCCTGAGAAATGAAGCTTCAAGAAGTGAAAGAAAGGGCAGCTAGTTAATGGGATGTTTAGTTGTTTAAACACACGAGAGGATAATAGAATTCTTTTCCAAAAAGGCAAAAACTGGGGTAAGAACTGAGTATTTGTAGTCATTTATTTACATATATACAATTCCAACTACAGTGATTTCTAAGCACCAAGAAGTTCCCCTTAAAAATTCTGTTACGTGATGTTGAAGGAAGTACCTTTTATTTCTGAAATTGTACCTGATGAATATTGTTAGAGAATTTCGTCAGTGAGGCAGGCATTCAGGTGGAAACATTTGTGATAGGTCCCAGGGTGCAAAAAAACTGTTCCTCGCCCTTCAAACTATCTTAAATTTATCCTTCATCATTTATTATGTTGTCAGACTTATGAATCATAGGGAAAAATAAAATACCTTATTTGAAAAAGAAACAGGTATTCCCTCTCTTTAAAATATATCAGGTTAGCTAGCTGAAGCATAAATTAGGATGGTCTACAAACTGTTAATGGTGACAGCAAGCATATGGCAAATTTGAACTGTCTGCAGGTCAACTTTTACTTTTGCTTTCCAAATGTCTGTCAGTCATTGTTAGGATCTAAATCCATGTGTTAATGGGTGAAATTCAACAATATGAAATCGTTCAGTAAATTCTTGGAACAAGCAATCTTTTTGGTCTTTGTCTGTCGTATACAACCTTCCCGGATAGCACACTTACAAAATTTGGCCCAGTGACAAGAAACCCTTTGAAGAGTACTGTTGCCTTTGCTGTGTTCAGTTAGGAAAAGGATATATAATGATACGCAGTGTGTGCGTATGTATGTGTGCATAGGTGTGCGTGTGTGTGAATGTTTCTACGCACACATGAATTGGGTTCTCAAAGAACCAGTAAGGTGCTCAGATTGGTACATTTACCAGTGTTATGAGTGTTTCTGTTGCTGTGATTATACCTCTAACTATGGCAATAGAAAGCCATCTTTTAATTTCTCCCCTTCCATCAGAGTATCCTAATGGCACCGAAGACCAATGACAGTGTGACCATAATGTACTGTTCTGCCAGAAATAGTAATGAGAGGAGCAAGCAAGTGCAGCTGGGATGAAAAATGAAGTGGAGATCCTAGGACAGATAGGGAGTGGGTTACGGACAAAGGTGTGAGAAAATAAAGGGAGGAACAGAAGAGAAGATTTGAAATATGACCGTCTTAAAACTGGCAGATCAGCAAACATCTGAAGAGAGGAAGGCACTGAACTAATCGACCTTTCCTGAATGGACATGAGAAGATGTGTGTACCACGAGCAGCTGGAGCTGTCTTTATTTGGAAACTTCTTCAGAACAACTCTAGTTCTGGCTCTGAAAACAATATGGAATCAGATGTTGGAAGAGAGAAATGCTGCTTGTTTCTCCAGGGCCACAAGAATTCTGATCACATGAAAACGTCACTTGTTAAAATAAAAGCCCAAAGTTGTTCCAACTCACTTGAAACACCACAACAAAAAATGGTCTTGACTCAATTGAAAAGTAGAGTCGAGTCACGCCCTCATCTTGACTCTGAGGGATCTTCTCCTTCAGCCATTTGAAACAGGACGGTTCCCTTTACTATTGATTTTCCTATTAACAATTCATTTATTTGTTTTAAGCTTTGTGCATTTCAAAAGTATATATCTCATAAATGGAAGCATTGGGATTCAATTTTTTTAACCCTCATTTTATAAATTTGAAAGGGAAAAATCTTTAGAACATTATTAAAATCTCAAACATGTGAAAATAACTTGAAGTGATCCAATCAAGATTTCAAGATACCATTTTCTTTATTTTCCGAAGATTGAACTTCCATCCCATTTCCTTTGTGGACTGAGAATGTATCTTAGTGACGACGGTGCCCGCACATGGTTGTCACTCAATAAATGTGTGTTGAACTAAACCTCATTATTCCCATTGCAATGAGGTAGATAGCAACAGGTTTTAATTCTAAAACTATCACTTAATTGCTCTTTCTTAGCTTGTTTTCCTCATTTAAAATCAGGAATAAAGCTTTCTGTCTTGCACTGCTTCCGTGTGTGCTGGTAAATATCTAACAACTTGACTGTCCTTTCCAGATGGATAGATAGATAGATAGATAGGCAGGCAGATAGGCAGATAGACAGATAGACAGACAGATGGATAAAGGACCGGGTGTGTAGCTTCTGCCTGTTTCCATGGTGTAAATATTCCCACCACAGACAATTTTGAGCTACCAACATGACGTCACTGAATGCTGACTTGGAAAGAGCTGTGTATAATCTACTCTTGTGGTTTGATAGAGGCCAGCTCCCAACACACCACGGTATGACTTTAAGTTTACGGTTTGATTTTATGCAATTGCTCTTCTGTGCTACTGTAATTTGGAGCACTAAGAATATCTTAAGAAGTAGTAGTTTAGTGGATGCCGCTGGGTCTCTTGCATGCTGTGATGCATCCATTGCCTAGCTGCTGTAGTGTAGGCTGATTACCATTCACAGCTGTCCCCTTGTCTGCAGACTTACCCTTGACGGGGAGGGGCCTCACCCAGGAAGGCTACACACCCAGCTCCAACACTGCCCCCTGTGATGGACTATAGACATTGTCTGTCTGACACGAGGGAAGAAAACTGTCAACCTTTTGTCTCAAGCTGTGACCAACTCTGCAGTACAGTTTCTGCTCCAGAGCTTCTTATGGGAACAGAAGGAAACCAAGACTGCAGCCTCTCTTGGTTCTTCCTGCTGCCCTGCCCCGCCTCTCTCAGAAAATAACCTGAATAAGAATCCCTTTCTTAGGCTGCTTCTAGGGCACAAGATCTAAGATAGTCGAGAGCAGAAGTGGTCGTAGGAAGCAACTGTAAGGGTAGAATTCTGAAGTTGGATTCCTTGTTGTCTAGATGTTAGGCGATCACTGGCAGTAGGGGGAATATTGATCATCCCATGTATAGTGTGGCAGTGCCATTGCTAAGACTTTCATCTGTGGCGAACAGGGATGGAGTACAGGTGAAGGGAATGTAATAATTGGTGCAGTGTCTCAGGTATTTGAGAAATATGGGGGAAATAGTATCTGTAACAACTATGGAACTGGGTGACTGTTGCTAAGTGCTATTGATTCAATGAAGAAAAATAATGACCTGCTTACATCTACTAGCTACCAATTTAAAGCAAAGTGTTAGAAAGCCACCTGTGAGCATTTGAGGCTCTCATCTTCTGTAGTTGAAGGATAGACACAACTAACATTAGACAATGCTTAGTCACCCTGTATTTACTTGTAAAAGTGGGCTGAATTTTAGAGAAGGCTAAATTCTTAGACTAGACAAGTCTTCTGTGTTAAAATTAGGCCATGATAAGAAGCAAATGAGATCCTGAGACTTTGAATCTGCCAATTCCCCTGAGACCTTTCATTCTACGGAAGACTTACACCTTGTTGGAAAATAGAAATTCTCTCCTTGCCCGAAAGCTATCAAGAGGCTCCAAATGAGGCCGACTCCTTACAACACAATGGTTTTGTTTCTCATGTCTTCCCTCATCTCTTCATTTGGTCCCATACCTATAACAATGGCTAAATCTTAGTACAGACTGGGAAAAAGATAGAGATTTGTGAGACTTGGTTAGCATGCTCCAAAAAGAACCGGGAGAATATGCTTGGGAATGGCCTATTAGAGTGTTGGATCAAGTGGGGATCAGGGGAGTAAAAGCCAGTCAAGGGAGAATTTGTTGATATGGGGCATTCTCCCATGATACACTGTTAAACACTCTAGCAAATGTCTGAAGGGTAGTTCTAATATACTGCTGGGATAGTTTTAGAAGCTGGATAAGACCAGTGGTCTACAATAAATGAAGCAGAAGTCCTAGAACCTTTATGGAGTCCAGTGGAAGAAATTGTGGAGGAAAGGATCCAAAGGCTCAGAGGACAAGGCATGCTACAATGAATCTAGCACATAAGGCTGAAAAATATATTGACTGGCCAAGTTCTTCACAAGGGCTGGAAGGCATTCAGTTTATCAAGGAAATAAGGGATATATTGGTGGTGGTCATCGGGACATCAGGGTCTTTAAGAAGCCTGGTGGTAGGGGTGCATGGGTGACTCAGTTGTTAAGGGTCCAACTCTTGATTTTGGCTCAGGTCATGATCTCACAGTTTGTGACATAGAGCTCCCATGTCTGACTCTATGCTGACAATGCAGAACATGCTTTGGACTCTCTCTCTCTCTGCTTCTTCCCCCCTTCCCCGACTCTCTCAAAATAAATAAGCATTTAATAAAAAGCAGCCCAATGGTAGAATGTCCTCTGTAAGCTGGGGCTACAGAGCCCCAGCTGCATGCTGTAAAAAACTGATCTTGGTAACAGTGGGAATGATAGGACTTCTGAGGAGTAGAAGCCAAGTAGCAACACTCAACTGTCAGAAATAAAGTAGCACAATTACCATGGTGAGTAACAAGGTCATAATGGCAGGCAGAAGAGAATGACCCTTAGGAACCTATGTGAATGGTTCGTTGAATGTGGGGTTTTTAGAGGCAAGATAGATGGGTATCCAGCAACATCTTGCACTTCTTACCACTAAGAGAGAAGCACATTTGGTAGGCATCTTTGGGTTTGGAGACAGCATAACCTGCTCTTAGGAATACTATAACTCATGTCTTGGATGACAGAGAGGGACTGTAGATTTGAGTAGGTCTTAGACTCTGTTGCAAGCAGGCCTGTTCCTTGGGCCAATGACATAGCAGACTCCATAGTATTAGAGATATGTGTGAAAGAGAAAGACAGCATATAGAGCTTCTGATATGGACCCATAGGTGAGTCACAGAGAAGGCCTTCGGGAGCAAGAACAGATCATCTGCAACAGAGAACTGTATGCCATTTGAAAAGCAACTCCTGGCATTATACTGGGCTCTGGTGGAAATTGAGCTTCTAAACTTAGGATATTCAGTGACCATGTAGCCAGAATTTTCCATCATAGCTAAGTACTGCCACACTCTGATACAGTAATATCCCTGGATGTTGTAATATCCCCTGCAATATCAAGCTACTTGCTGGAATTGACTACATCAGATTCTTTGTACTATAGAAAGTACAGTGTTTCATCTTAACTGAGATCCACTCATAGTCCAGGTATGAGTTGGTTTTTTTCTGCTTGCTGGTTGTTGGTCAACACCAGTATCTGAGGGTTCCTTGAGTGTCTAACTTATTGACAAGCAATCTTGCATAACATTACCTTGGAACAAGGGACCACTTTACAACAGATGAAGTGTGGCAGTTGGCATTTGACTGTGGAGTATACTGCATGGCTTCTTGAAGGCAGGGGTAAAGCTGAGGGGCTGGTTTAGAGATGACACACTCAAAGTATGGGGTCCTATTCTTTAGGATATGCTATGCAACTGCAACAAAAAACATTATATAGTACTGTGGACTCAATAGGTAAAATACATGGGTCTGAAAGTTTAGGGCTGGAAATAGTAGTCCTCTTTCTCATCACCGTAGTAACCTGAGGTCCTTGTTCTCAGATAAGGATGCTTCCATCATGGATCATAGAACTCAAAGCCCTGGCTGGCACCACATCACTTATTATAGCCGGTCAGCAAGCAAGGAAAGTTACCATACTGGCAGAAGTAATTGACCATGATTATGAGCAGGTACCCTGGTGCTACATAAAGGTGTAGGGCACCTCTCCTGCCCATTGTGAAAAGCAAATGCAGTAACTGTGGCTTGAGAAGGACACAGAAACAGATTTCAGAGATGAGGACTTAGGTCATACCACCAAGCAAGCCACCTGGACCAGCCAGAGTAGTGGCTAAAAGTGGGAGAGGGTCAGAACGAGAAAGAGGGTGAATATCAGCTACTGCCTTGCAGTCAACTAAGGCAGTGGGGGTTGTAATTTGTCCCAGCAACTTTCCTCTTGTAAGTTTTCCCAGAAGTGCTGTCCAACCAGAATCCTGAAGAAGCTGTGCCTAGATGGAAATACTTATCCATGGAAATTATATTACCTAGTAAAAGGGCTTTTACAAAGTCTCCTCTACGCCATGGTCTATGGTCTTTGATGGACTTTTGACAAATCGCTTAGCCCAGACTTCAGAGTGTGTGAGTGTATGTGCTAGTGCTTGCGTGTGTGAATCTGTATGTTTTGGACATGATAATGTTTGCAGTCTTGGTAACTGCTCAATGATAGTCAAGGTGGCTGGACCAGGTCATGACTCATGCCAGATGACTCTCCTACAGGTTCATGCTTTCTAACTTCAGTCAAGCCCTCATTGCTGTTCAGCATTTTGTCTCTGTTTCCCTCCCCCCCCCCATTATATTTCCCATAGCTGCTGCTCCAAAGCCTTCCATTCTCCTCAAGTCCAGAAAACCATTCCTGTAAATTTCATAATAGCAGATGACCTCAGAACATACTTTATGGCGATGGAAGCTAACTAACGTAAACTCTAACTTCTTACTCTTCACCTGGCTTTGGGGACATTGTTCTTTTGTGGGTCTATCTTTCCACGGCTTACTCCTATTCTACCTCCCACCCTTCACACAGGTCTTCCCTACAGGCCTCTTTGGTCATTATCACCATCTTAAAAATAAACGCAGGCACAAATAAGCCAGGCACAAAACACATCAGTATCTTCTTATCTATTCTGTCAATTATGTGTTCCCAAGGTTTCTCTCTTATTTATTTTTCATTTACTTATTTTTACAAGGTTTCTCTTTTAAATCTGTACTTGACTGGCATTGCTGAGGTTAGAACTTCATTTTCTTCCTCCTGGATAGTAGTAGCCTTTGGTGTTTCTCTTCTTCGTGTCCACTAGAATAATCTTTCTAAAACATGGACTTGATCTATTTTTTCATACTCAGACTTTCTTTTTGTTTTTCCTTTTTACTGTAAATAAAATGTGTTTTGTTGTGAATGCAATGCTTTATACCTTGTGAAATATAGCATACTAGAAGAATGTATATAGCATATAAGTAGCATTTAAAAACTAGTAAAATGATCACTGCTTACAAGTCAGATTAAGAAATAAGATGCTACCTTTTTTTTTTTTTAAGTTTATTTATATATTTTGAGAGAGAGAGAGACAGCATGATGGGGAGGAGCAGAGAAAGAGGGAGAGAGAAAATCCCAAGCAGGCTCCACACTGCCAGTGCAGAACACAACCTGGGGCTTGAACTCACCAAACTACAAGATCATGACCTGAGCCAAAACCAAGAGTCAGATGCTCAACTGACTGAGCTACCCAGGCACCCCCCTGAGCTACCCAGGCGCTCCAAAAAGATACTACCTTTACTTTTGAAAGCCTAACTTTTGAAAACTCAAAAGTTTTTTGAGTTCTTGCCCAATTGCGTCTCCCTTTCTTTGCCCCAAAGGTACCCACTATCCTGAAATTATGTTAGTTATTCCCTTGTTTTCCTCAGTTTACCATCTTGGTATATATATTAACCTATATAAAGATTATATATGTATATATTTATATAAACTACATTGCTAGGGGTGCCTGGGTGGCTCAGTCGGTTGAGCATCTGACTTTGGCTGAGGTCATTATCTCGCTGTCTGTGAGTTCGAGCCCCACGTTGGGCTCTGTGCTAACAGCTCAGAGCCTGAAACCTGTTTCGGATTCTGTGTCTTCCTCTCTCTCTGCCCCTCCCCCACTCATGCTCTCTCTCTCTCTCTCTCTCTCTCTCTGCCAAAAATATGTAAACATTAAAATTTTTTTAAATAAAAAAATAAACTACATCTCTATATTGTTTCATTTTACCTGGTTTTGAACTTTATATAAAGGGAATTATAATGTGTTATTCCATAACTCGATATTTTCATTCACATGATGTTCTTGAGATCCATTTATGTTGATAAATATATCTGTAATCTGTTTTTCACTGTTGCATAGTACTCCATTTCAAAAATACATTCTGATTTTTTTTTGGTCTATTTTACTGTTGTTGGGCACTTGGACTGACTTATTGTTGCAAAACAGTTTTACTATAATTGTTTTTGTATAACTTTCCTCATGTTCATATATTTAAGAATTTCTCTAGGGATACCTGAGTGGCTCAGTCAGTTGAACATCTGACTCTTGATTTTGGTTTAGGTCATGATCACAGGGTCATGGGATCAAGCCCCATATCGGGTTCTGCCCTGAGGGTGGAGCTTGTTTAAGATTCTCTCTCTCTCTTTCTTCCCCTCTGACCCTCTCCCTCTCATACTCTCTCAATTTTTTTTTTTAAAGAGGAATTTCTCTAGAACATATATCTGAAAGTGGTATTGTTGTATATGCACAAATTCACCTGTCCTGTGATTTTAAATTGTTTTCTAAAGTAGTTGTAACCACTTCATTCTACATCAGTAGTGTTTGAGAAGTATCTTTAGTCCACATATTGCCAATTCGTGACATTTTTAGATTTTTAACTTTGAACTGGTCTGCTTGGACATGACATTGTATTTCATGATAGTTTAAATATACATTGCCTTGATTACCATTGACATGGACAAATTTTTCCTATGCTTACTCTCCATTCATCTTCTGTGAAAAACTATTCATTATGTCTTTTTCCCATTTCTAGGGGTTGTTTGACATTCTCATTTTAATTCATAGGCTTTCAAATTTTATTCTGGACAGCAGCAATCCTTTATCACTCTTTTCCTTTTTGGTTTATGTTTTTGTTTACTTTGAAAGTTATTTATTACCCTGAAGTGTTAAGTGCATTTTCCTATATACTCTTTTTTTTTTTAATTTTTTTTTCAACGTTTTTTATTTATTTTTGGGACAGAGAGAGACAGAGCATGAACGGGGGAGGGGCAGAGAGAGAGGGAGACACAGAATCGGAAACAGGCTCCAGGCTCTGAGCCATCAGCCCGGAGCCTGACGCGGGGCTCGAACTCACGGACCGCGAGATCGTGACCTGGCTGAAGTCGGACGCTTAACCGACTGCGCCACCCAGGCGCCCCTCTTTTAGAGGTTTAAAGTCTTGCTTTTCCCATGTAAGTTCGTGAGCCATCCCGAACTGAGTGTTCATGTGTTCAAAGACACTACCACTTTGTTTTTTCCTTCGTGTGGATCATCAGTTGTCCTTGCAGAGGTCAATGATAAATTCATCCTTTTGCCACTGATTTGCAATACTAGTTCTTTCCTATATCAAGTTTCCACCTAGGTGTCCAGATCGGATTCTGAAATCTCTGTCCCATTTCACTGGTCTGTAGGGTTATCTCCACATACACCTAATCTCACACTGTCTTAGTTACTACAGATGTGTAATAAGCCTTGCTATCTGATAGGTCAGGTCCCTCCTCTGGTTATTATTCTTTAGATAAGAATTTCTTCAGACTATTCTTCAGTTGTAGAGAAAAACTTTGTTTCTTTATAGCTCCATCTCCCACCCTTTAACCTAGTTTTAAAATTATTTATATATATATTTTTGCATTTATCTTCTAAATAATATAGGGAAGGGGCATCTGCGTGTCTCAGTTGGTTAAGCATCTGACTTTGCCTCAAATCATGGTCTCGTGGTTCATGAGTTCACGCCCCACATCGGGCTCTGTGCTGATAGATCAGAGCCTGGGGCCTGTTTTGGATTCTGTGTCTCCAACTCTCTCTGCCCTTCTTCTGTTCACTCTCTCTCTCTCTCAAAAATAAATAACCTTTAAAAAAATTACTCTTGGGGCGCCTGGGTGGCTCAGTTACTTAAGTGTCCATCTTCGGCTCAGGTCGTGATCTCACAGCTCATGTGTTCGAGCTCTGTGTCGGGTTCTGTGCTGACAGCTTGGAGCTTGGAGCCTGCTTCAGAGTCTGTGTCTCCCTCTCTCTCTGACCCTCCCCTGTTCATGCTCTGTCTCTGTCTATCTCTCAAAAATAAATAAACATTAAAAAAATCTTTTTAGTAAATAAAAAATAACCGTTTCAAGAAAATAAATAATATAGGGAAAAAAGGAGAAATAAATAGGAATTATAAGACAAATATGCATTACAAATTACTCTGCGGATGGGCTCTGTGCTGTGACACTCGTTCAGTGTTTAGCTAGTCTATTTAAAACTCTGCCTTAGTACGTACTTCCCACTCATGTGGAGACTGAAGGCCAGCCAGCAGTGGAAGCTTAGGTCTTCTGAGGCCTTTTCTAACATACGTCCCAACCTGGCCACGCATATGTCATTCTTCCTTCTGTGGTATACATGGAAGCTGTTCAAATCCCTATTCCTGTATTTATCTCCTTTTCCATTCCCTGCCTTTCCAGCTTCTCAATCTATCCATTGCTTGTTCCAAGTATTTTCCCTTGCCCAGGCCCCGGCCAGTACCTATGCCTTTAAATGTTTTGCAGAAGCTGCCTGGGAAAGCCACCCCAGCCCTGAGAATGCTCCAAATGGGGTGACACAAAGGGAAGCTTTTACGCTGGTCATTAAGGAAACTCCAGTGGAGACCCCAGAGCACAGTTCTTTGAGCATAAGGTCAGTCTTGGTCCCTGCAGCAAGGTGCATGAGGACTGTGTGCTCTACAGTCTTGACACAGATCCGAGTTGGTGGTGGGGTTGGGGCGGGGGGGGGGGGGGCGGGGGACGCAGTTTAAAATGCCACAGCACTCTCTCACTACAAAGCAGCAGTTTCTTTCTTCACCAAAATCATCCTCTGGTTGTAAGTTCTTGATTGGATTTCAGTGTTCTTCGTGAGTTCATTCTGACAGGTTTTGCCAGTTCATTAGCTGCTTGTGAAAAGGGAAGGAGCCGCTTACTTAGTTCCTACTTCGCCATTTATGTTGATGTCCCTGGCCCAGTCGTCTATTCTTGGCTCTTTGCTTTTCTATATCCATTTTAGAATCAGTTTGTCAAGTTCCATGCAAAATTTGTTTCTGCCCACCCCCCAGTTAAACTTTTTATGTTCAGATAATTATAGATTTAAATGCAGAAATAATACAGAGATCCTGTGTATTCTCTACTCAGTTTTCCTCAATGGTAACATGTTACAAAAGTATAGTACAGTGTCACAAATGGAATATTGACATTAATACAGTCAAGATACATAATAGGCCGTTATCACAAGGGCCCCTTGTGTTGTTTCTTTAGAGCTACATTCAACTTCCCTCTCATCTTCACCTCCTTCATAACCCCTGCTTACCACTAGTCTGATCTCCATTTCTATAGTTTTGTCATTTAAAAAGTGTTATATAAATGAAATTAAACGGAGTATTCCCACCCCCTTGCCTTATGGTAAGAATCTCCTGTACAATGCTGAATAGAATTAGTGGTAAAGTGTAATACTGTCAGATTCCTGATTTTAAAGATAGTCTGTATAATTGTTGTTGTAGGTGCTTTTGTAGATATTCTTTGTTTAGTCAAAGAAGATCTCTTGTACTCCTGGTTTGCTAGGAATTTTATTCTGAATGGTGGCTGCATTATATTGAATGCTTTTGCTGTACCTATTGGGGTGATTTTGATTTTTTCCTTTAATCTTTTAGTGTAATGAAGTTATCCCATAGTTTTCTAATATTGAATCAACTTTGATTTTATGAAATAACCACAACTTGGTAATAATGTATTATCTTTTGCATATATTCCCTGGATTTAGTTTGTTAATATCCTTTTTCATGTGAGATTGGCTCATAATTTTCTGTTTCAAACTGACTCCGCATGGTTTTGGTGTAAGAGATATGCTAGTCTCACCAAATATGTTAGATAGTATTTCTTCTTCTTTTCATCTCTAAAAAAGTGGAATAATCTGCTTCTTGACAGCTTGGTAGAATGCATTAGGAGTATTTCAAGGAAGTGTTTTCCATTGCGGAAATTCTAAATGACTTTATCAGTTTACTGAGAGGGTTCTAAGGTGATTCAGATTTTTCTAGGTCTTTGTGAATATGTTTGGTTACGAATTTTTCTAATTTTTTTTTATTTCATGGAATCATTCAAGTTTACTGCAATAAAGTTGATATAATATTCTATAATCTTTCTAGTATGTGCTGCATCACTAATTAAGTCCCCCTTTCATTCCTCATATTGTATATTTTGTATTCTTCTTTTTCTTGACTATTATTGTGAGAGATTTGTTCCTTATTAGTCTCATAATAGTCTCATGTTGATTCTCCATAGATTTTTCTGTCAATTCATTAGCTGCTTGTGAAAAGGGACAGAACCTCTTACTTAGTTCCTTAGTTTTCTCCTTACATTTTTGAGTTTCATTTAGTTCTTTTCTATTATTTTATTGTCTCCTTCTATTTGTTTTGTTGTGTTCATACCCCATTTCTACCTTGACCTCGGATTTGTGTCATGTCACTGAAGCATGAGTCTTTGAAATTTGGGTTCCAGGCCACCAGGAATTAGCAGTTGCCTCAGGCTAAAATTTCATCCAAACTTCTTTAGCCCCTCCCTTGGTTTTTTGTCTGTTTGCTTGCTTGCTTTGTTTTGTTTTTTAGTTTGTTTGTTTGTATTTTGTAATGGGTTCCTGGCTGGTCCTCTATTTACGACAGCTCATTCAGGCATTACCAAAAGTGCCTTTTATTTTCTGTCCACTTTTTAAGGTGTGCCACCCAGAAGAGTTTTCTCAGAAATTACTCTGCTTATAGCCCTCAAACACCCGCCATGGCTCCTGCTATCTGGAAACAGTGTCTAAATTGTTTAGCATAATTTTCTGAGGGATATGACGTCTGTCTTTCATAACTTTATCTCCCACCACGGGATTTTCTTTTCTAGATGGAAACTACTTTTTTAAGTGTTCTAGACCTAGGTCGGTGTCATTTCTTAGAGATAATTTCCTAATTTCCCAGTCCTTTGAACACGTAAGCCACTGTGTTCTGTAATATTACTAACAGGTTGTACTGAGAGCTTCACAGCACTGTTCAATGTTTGACAAAGGAATGAATTCATGCCCACCTCTCAGCTGGATTTTGATTTCATCGAGGGCAAGGACTGTATCTAACAGAGAGTAGCCATTCAGTGGAAGGAATGAGTATAATTTTGAATATCTGGCTTCACTTACCATGTATCTTCTCACTAGTTCCACATTTGATGCTCTGCCTATGGAGGTAGTTAACAGTAAAATAACAAGCCCCTATAGCCACTAGAGGTTTTCTTTTCTACAGACGCAAACACCTGTGGGCCAGCTCTTCAGTGGTATTAACCAGATTACACCAAGCATTTCGGTTGTACCTTTGGGTTCCGGAGTCTAATTGCTTGTAATGAAACACTGGAGTCATAATTTGATGGTCTGTAGGTTTCTCAGCTGTTTCTGTCTATGAGAAAATATATAATGGGATATTTTACACGTGACTGTCTACATTTTATATGCAACACATCAGTGTTGTGTAAATTTTGTGAACAGCTTCTATTATCTTTGAAACCACAGAAGCAACAAACAGTTATAATTATAGTCTGAAGAAGCGATAGTGTTTCAAATATGCCTACAGTAGTGGTATTACAATGAGAATGCTCTGTTTGCCTGCAGCTTTCACTGTGCTCAGTGACATCACAATTATACTAAATTTTAACAGAAACTTCTGTCCTTAAACAGAAACAGCTTGTTTGAAAATCTAAGAGTTTTCTTTCTTCTGAATTCTTTGATTCTTCACTGAATAAAAGTGGGAGAAACAGTAAATATCATGGCATAACTCTATTCTTTGTTACTTCCCCGGCTGGTTTTTACTATCACGGGGTAATAGGTATTCTACTTGGCTCCACATGGGGAATGAATGCACGTTATTTAAAACTTCTTTCTGCGCATCTGCTACTTGTCAACTCATGATCTTCTGATCCTTGAAGATTTGACAACCCTGTGATTTGCCGTAATGGAATTACTGAAAAGTTATCAACAAAGACGTTGCAATGTAAGAATGCAAAGTAAGTCCTTAGATGTTTAGAGGGATAGGAACTTCAAAAGGAGAGTAGTGGCCGCAAAGAAATACCTGAATCATGCCATTTTTGGTGCGGTCCGGCATGTCTTTAATGTTGTCAATCTGGGAGAGAGGGTTTTGGGGTTGCCTTCCCTTTTCCTCGGCTGTGACTTATTTTTTCTGTAGCGTAGTCATCAACACCTCAAATGGTGCTGAAACACCTCGGACTGGGAAAGTCGAATCAAAGGAGACCCTACCTGCGATTAGAAACGCTGCATCCTAGTTCGGCCTCTTCCTGCCATTTTTGCCACTGACTGTGGCAGAATCATTCAACCAAACATTTAGCCCAGGTTTTCTGGGCTTTTATGCCTTTATCTGTAAAATTTAAATGTGGGTTAAATCAGTGATCCTCAAAGTGTGGTCCCTGGACCAGTCACATTAACATGATCCGGGAACTCCTTAAAGAAGCAAATTCTTGGGCTTTACCCCAGATTCACCGATTCAGAAACTCTGAGGGTGGCATCCAGCAGTCTGTGTTTCGAGAAGCCCTTTGATGCACATTAAACTTTGAAAGCCACTGGGTTAGGTAAACTTTAAAAAACTTCCAACCCTAAACTTCCATGAATCTCTATAAATTTAAGGGTAATTTAGGCCTAAATTGGATGTTAAGTAGGCATATTCTTCTGCTTGTAATTAAATTTAAAATTTGGATTCCAAACACAGATTTAGAAGCATATGTAAGAAAAAAAAAGAATGCTAAAAGTGTTGTCCAAAAAAACGTAATTACTCTGAAAATGTTTTTGAATATAAGCATTTGTAGAATTTGCCTCCACTTGACACTGCAGAATGAACTTCGTATTTCTGTCATACGTGTATCTTGATGAAAATTTCCCCTGAATGATCATCACTGCTTAATGGCTGGGATTTCAGAAAAATAATCTAAAATTATTCAGATTTATTGTAATTCATTTCTTATATTTACGAAGGATAACCGTTAATAATCTGTTCTACATAAGTGCACATATGGCTAAAATTTTTGTTATTGGATATTTGGGCCTTTGGTCTCCTATAGAGGGAAATGTCCTTGTGTTTAACCACTTCTGTGCTTTATTAGCATATGCTTTACCTAACAGTCTGTCTGGCTCCATTTTTTATTAGTGTTGAAGAGTTTGGGGTAGTGATTTTGATTTTCTAGGATTGGTATAATTATATTAACCAAAGCTTTATGCTTTCCAAGGTCACTGAAGGAAAGAGCTGGAGAATCTTTTATTCTTAGTCTAAATAAGTTAATAAATATAAACATGCAACAGAGAAGGTAGAAAATCAGTTTTTTAAATAAAAATAGAGTATTATAGTACATTTAGAAAGTCAAATGAGAATTGGAAAAAGGGATTGGGTAAATTACTTTTTTATCCTATGTTGATGAACAACATAGAATCTGAAGAGCTGGTCTCAATAAAGACTGACTGGATCTCTGCTTTCTGTAAGAGAATCCAAAGTCAAGCCAATGACTGGAAGAGGTCACATTTCAGGTAGCTATTTCCATGACCTATTTCTAGAAGCCTGTAAAAAATTATCTGAAACATTAATTGGCTTTATTTTTTTTCTTTGCTACCAGAAACAGCTCAAAGAAGCAAGCTGAAAGCATCAAAAAAATAAGTTTCTGTTACAAAATCAAGAGAAGTGCACCGATATTTTGGAACTGATTCGTTCAAAAAATATTTATGGAGGACCTACTGTGTTCTAGGCACTGTGCTTAAAACTGAGGGTAGACTAATGAAGAAGATATTTATGCACCTTGGCTGTCAGACATTAAGATGTAGTGAGGGACACCAACTTAAAAAAGTGATTATGTAAATTATAAATAAAACCACAGTCCAATAAACATTATAAAATAGATATATAGATTACATAATACAAACGTAGCTTAGTCTATCAGAAAAGACTCAAAAATATTTTTTAATGTTTTATTATTTATTTTTGAGAGAGAGAGAGAGCAAGCAGGGGAGGGGCAGAGAGAGTGGGAGACACAGAATCTGAAGCAGGCTTCAGGCTCTGAGCTGTCAGCACAGAGCCTGACACGGAGCTCAAACACATGAGCTGTGAGATCATGACCTGAGCCCAAGTTGGATGCTCAACTAAGCCACCCAGGCACACCCAGAAATGACTTTAATATACGTTATAATGATTGCCACTCTGCTATTTGGGGACTGGAAGGTTGGGGGCAAGAGTAATGTAAAAAGCCAGTTAGAAGGCCATCACAGCGATCCAGGTATGTTTCCTATTATCACAGAACTTATGTTGTAAAGGTTGTACATAAAATACCAAAAATGAGTACCAAAAACTTGTATAACTTTTTTTTCTGGTTGTGTCATTACATAACAAACCATCTCAAAATTTAGTGGCTAAAGACACCAATTTATTATATAATGGGTCATAGTTCTATGAGTTAGCTGGGCTCAGCTAGTGATTCTTTTCTTTTTAATGTTTATTTATTTATTTTGAGAAAGAGAATGAGTGGGGGAGGGGCGATGAGAGAGGGGACAGAGGATCCAAATCAGGCTCTGTGCTGACAGCAGAGGGACTGATGCAGGGCTTGAACTCATAAACTGTGAGATAATGACCTGAACTGAAGTCAGATCGTTAACTGACTGAGCCACCCAGGCACCCTTCAGCTGGTGATTCTTAATCAGAGTTTCTCATGAGGTAGCAGTCATATACCCCAGGTACCGGAGTCCTCTGAAAAATCAATCAGGATGGCCTTTCTTGCTCACATGCTTGATATCTCAGCACATCTGCAGGTAGCCATCCTTTTAGCAACATAACCTGAATTTCTTTCTCAGAGGCTCAGGACCCCGAAAGGCAGGAAATCAAAATCGCTACTCTTTTTAAAAGACTCTTAACTTAGAACTGGCATTGCCTCATTTCCACTGTGTTCAATTGTTCAAAACAGTCATAGGTGAGTCCAGATTCAAACTGGTCAAAGAAAAACTCCACATCTTGACGGAGGGTTTCAAGAGCAATGGCAAGATGACCAAGAAGACCCCCAATGATCTTTGCCTTTTGTTGTCATGCCCCTGTAGAGTCCTATTCCATATTGGACAGGGTTCACCCTGTATAACCAATATGACACAGTGGAAATAATGATCTGTGACTTCCCAGGCTAGGTCATAAAAGTCTTCCTCTCTTGTTCTTTTGTATCACTATCCTTGAGGAGAGCTGGTCCCCATATGGAGCCTCCTTCTGGAGAGGCCCGCAAGGAGAGAAATTGAGGCCTTTCATCAACAGCTAGTACAAACTTGTCAGCCATGGGAGTGAGCCACCTTGGAAGTGGATCATTCAGTCTCAGTCAAGCCTTCAGGTGACTGCAACTCAAGTCATTATTTTGAGTACAATGTTGTGAGAGACCTCAGGCTTATATCGCCAGTCTAAGAAGTTACTGAATCCTGACCACAAAACCTTTGTGGTGTGATAAATATTTACCTTTGCTTGAAGCTATTGAGTTTGGGGGCAATTTTTTATACAGCAGTAGATAAATGACACAGAGGTAATTTTTGAAGATAATCTGGGGGCACTCTTTGTTTTTTTTTCCCCCACTGGTGAATCTCATGCAGCATAGTACTTGACTCACAGTTTTATAACACCATGAAAGAAAGAAGGTCATGGTACTCCATTCAATGAACAGCATTCTCATTGCTTAGCTTCTAGGGATGGGAGGAAGTCAAACACTGAGTAACAGGAGGTCTGTACAGCAAAAGTGTATAATTTTTGCATAATGCTTCTGTATATCAGTATTTTTCCAACATGCAATTGAAGAATGAGAAATAATAAGAAAAATTACAGAGTTGAAGTTTCGGGTGGAACCCTTGGGAAGGGTCCTCTGGGATCTGAAGTACTATCAGTAAGATATCTATCTATTATATTATATCTATTATTTTTAAATGGGCTATGTTTAAAAAGAAAAAGAGAGGCAGGGCTTGAATAAGAATGGCAGGGTAAGAGTGAGTACCCCAGGAGGGAGAAATAATATAAGGTGTTTGAAAAGGGAGACAGATGGAAGGAGACCATACAAAGGTCAGCAAGTTGAACTCTTTGACTGGAGCAATGAGTGTGTGCTGAACAGTCCTCTCTTGCCCATCTGCCTTCTCACGCTACAACTTGTCATCTCAAGTTCCCTCCCTGCAATCAGAGGACATACATTCTCTTACGTGTTTCCCTGGTTCCTGGAAGGAGGCAATAAAAGCTGTCCCCTCTCCCTCAAAATATGCTGCTTCCATTCCTTAAATAAAACCTCTTGTATTGATGCTGGGAGATGGGCTCAGAAAAGGTCAGTGTGAACGACAATGAGCTTACTCCACACAGAGAGAGATGCTGCCAACCTTCTGGGTGCAGGGAGGTGTACCTGGAAATGATACCGAGTTCTCAGCGTGGATGGGGCCTGTCAGAGAAAGGAAGATTTGGGGCCAGGATGGAGTCACAGAAATCATACATGTGTTCCACGCAGAGTTTTTGTATTTTCAAATCTTTTTTTTTTTAATGTTTATTTCATTTTTGAGAGAGAGAGAGACAGGGGCAGAGAGACAGGGAGACACAGAATCTGAAACAGGCCCCAGGCTCTGGGCTGTCAGCACAGAGCCTGACGTGGGACTTGAACCCACGAACCAAACCACAAGATCATGACTTGAGCTGAAGTCGAATGTCTAACTGACTGGGTCACCCGGGCGCCCCAAGTTTTTGTATTTTCAAATTAAAAGACTGATTTTCAATGCTTGGAAGAATGAAAACCATGGTTGTTGCACATTGTTCTCGTTGGATATATGTTTGTTTCGGTATCTTCCAAGAAGGACAACTACACAGGAGAGTGAAATAGACATCGTTTTTAATTGTAAAAAGAATGTATTCTCTTTGAAGAAAATTTGGAAACACAGAGAAGTAGAGAAGAAGGAAGAAGAATAGAAAAAAAAACTGCTTTGAAAAACTGCACTGTGAAAAAATATACCTGAAATATTAGGTATATTTTCTTCTTCCAGCCCACTTCCTCCTTTTTTTCCATGCAGCGTGCTTGACACTCACACACACCCATGATTTTGTATTTGTCCTTATTCATTTAATTTTATAAATAATTTTTATTAATTTTTTGGTTAATGGCTATGCCATTTACCACAAGGCCATCTCACACATTTCATGTATGAAAATGTAAGCCATTGGTTTCTTTTTTTTTTTTTTTAAATGTTTATTTATTTTTGAGACAGAGACAGAGCATGAACAGGGGAGGGTCAGAGAGAGAGGGAGACACAGAATCGGAAACAGGCTCCAGGCTCTGAGCTGTCAGCAGAGAGCCTGACGCGGGGCTCGAACTCACGGACCGTGAGATCATGCCCTGAGCCGAAGTCAGACGCTCAACTGACTGAGCCACCCAGGCGCCCCTAGCCATTGGTTTCTTAACCATCCCTCTGTTTCTGGATATTTCAGTTGGTTTGACAGTCACTGTTACAGATGATGTGATGGTAAACTTCTTTGTGTACTAAGTTATTTCTGGATTTAGAAATTTCTTAAAAGATGGATTTCTGTAAATTTTATTACTTTATTAAAGGATAATAATACCATATATGTTACTCTTTACGATTATCTGAACATTGGCTTGACTTTTGGTGAAATATATTTCCTTCTTATGACTAATGAATTCTAATCAAGACCCAAAATCACATATAAGACATTGTCCATTTAGACTTGGGCATGTCTCTAGACTTCAGGATTTGGTGTCACCACTGTGATTGTTCTCCTGTGGCTTGAATGCCACTGGGATGGTACATGGTTGTAAACATTGGATTGTAGGCAAATATACACAATTCTTCCCTGAATGAGTTCTTATCGAAGAGCTAGAGGTGGGGCGGGGAGAAGAAAACAACTTTAAAAACAATACCCAAGATTATCAATAAACATCCTTTGCCAAATAGTTTGAAAATTTGAGAAGACACAATAATACTTAAAACAGAATCTCCTTTCTATTTTTTCACTTTTTTAAAAAATACAAACGTTTGGAATAAGCCCTTCTGATAAAGCTCCATTGAAATTATGCCTATGTAGAACGTTTACATACAATATAGAAGCCTTTATGAACAAAGAAATTTGTGGAAGTGATATTGCTCACCTATATTCTCCATTAGAGACTCACCTTTTGCAAATAAAATGGAAGTTTATATTTTTATTCAGTAGGCTGTTTTAGATGTTTGCTTTTCACTAAGCTTTTATTACCATGTAAATATTTTTATATGTTGTTATGAGTGCATCCTCCTATTAGTTTCAAATTCCGTAGTGTCATAATCTCACAAAAGGCTGAAGCACTGATTATGCCTCAGATAATGTAGTTGTTAATGATCAACTTAATGTTAAAAGCCATTACTGCTCATTGACATAATTCTGAGAACATTATACTGTAGAAGTGCACCTTTTGTGTGGAAACAGAATGACAAAATTGAAATGTTAAAAGTTGAGTGTCTGAATAATAGCCTGTGAAATCATTTAGACAAGACCATTGTTGTCCCTATTGTTCAAAGACTAGAGAGTGACAGGATGAGACAAAAAAGGAGAAACACCACAAGGGCTCCACTTGCAGGTTTGAAGGGAGATGGAGAGTAAAGAGGATCCTTATTTGTCTGTTTCCCTCTCTTCCTGGAGGGTCTTCCCCTAACAACAGAGCACCCTCCTCTGGCCACTTGCCAAAAGGGGATGCCTGCCTCATTTTTGATTGGCAGGATTGGAGCCAGGCAGGGAGTAGTTGTAAGTATCCTGCAAGGAATTTTCCAATCAAGTGTTGCCTCAGAGTGACCCGAACCAGTCACCCACGACCTCTTCCATGCTGCTGACTGGAGGGTTTCCGGTCATGAAGCATTTGAAAGCTGGATAGAAACTTTAGAAACGCAGGTAGTATACAGTCACCTTTCCAGACAACCTGTCAGCTCACTTTGGTACTTTACATCTTGGTCTATTTTGCCCCTGAAGATGGAGGCAAGCCAATAGAGAGAAGGAAGATGGTACGTGTATGTGGTGGTGCGGCAGAGGGGTATGGGTGGACCCCCATGCATGCATGATGGTGCCAGTGGGACCTAAAACACAGGTGTAATTTCCTGCTGGATCATCTAACTTCACTCTTCCGTGCTCGAAGACTTAATTTCTTATCTTGACTGACCATTGACTAACGTTGATATTTGGTCACCACAGCAACCATGTGAGCAAAATACGGATAGATTACAATTAGTTCATCATTGAACTAGAAAAATCCAAAGCTTATAATCCGCTTACAGTGGGTAAATGACAATTATCTTCATATAATATTAATGTTACCGTAAACTTTCTATGTTCAGGCACCATTCTTTTTTTTTTTTAATCTTTATTTATTTATTTTGAGAGAGAGAGAGAGAGAGAATGTGCATGCACAAGTGGGGGAGGGGCAGAGAGAAGGAGAAACAGAATCCCAAGCAGGCTCTGCACCATCAGCACAGAGTCTGATGAGGGGCTTGAACTCACAACTGCAAGATCATGACCTGAGCAGAGATCAAGAGTCAGATGCTTAGAGTGAGCCACCGAGGTGCCCCCAGGCACCATTCTAAATGCTTTATATATATTAATAAGAGTACTTTGCTAAAGTAGAAGTGCACACTGGCCTCAGACTGTCAGGAGGAAATAATAATTGTATTATAATAAGGGATAAAAACTGATACGTATAATGTACTCTAGTTTTTAAGAAAAGATTAAATTATGCTTGAAACTGCTGTTTAAAAAAGTAGAGAAATTTTTTATATATGTTTAAAACATTTCTATGAAAATGAATTATTAAAATATTTTATTTACATTGAACTTTTAATTTTAATTTTATTTTAATTTTAAAAAGTTGATTGATTTTTGAGAGAGACAGAGTGTGGACAGGAAATGGGGCAGAGAGAGAGGGAGACATAGAATCCAAAGCAGGCTCCAGGCTCCGAGCTGTCAGCACAAAGCCCTACCCGGGGCTCAAACTCACAAATCATGAGATTGTGACCTGAGGTGAAGTTGGACGCTTAATTGACTGAACCATCCAGGCGCCCCATATTTACATTGAACTTTTTAAAGTAAACTTTATTTTAAGGATAGTTTTAGATTTACAAAGAAACTACAAAGGTAATACAGAAAGTTCCCATATATCCCACACCCATTTCCCCTATTATTAACATTTTACGCTAGGATGGTATATTTCTTATAGTTAATGAGACGATATTTACACAGTTGACTTTGAACAATGAATGCAGGGGTTAAGGATGCTAACGTCCTGCACAATAAAAGATCCACATCTAATCTTTGGTTGTCCCAAAACTTAACTACTAATAGCCTACTGTTAACCTGGAGCCTTACTGATAACATAAATAGTCAATTAACACATATTTTTGTGTGGTATATGACATGAAGAATATTGTATTCTTACAATAAAGTAAGCTAGAGAAAAGAAATGTTATTAAAAATTATAAGGAAAATAAATTTACGATACTGTATTGTGTTTATTGAAAAAAAAGAAAAATCTGTGTAGAAGTGGACCCATGCAGTTCAGACCTGTGTTGTTCAAGACTCAACTATACATTACTGTTAATTAAAGTCCATAGTTTATTCACATTTCTTCAGTTTTTTCCTAATGTCCTTTTTCTCAGAATCCCATCTAAGACTCCACATTATATTAATTATTATGTCTTCTTAGGTTCCTCTTCACTGCTACAGTTTTTCAGATTTTTCCTCTTGGCTTTTAGACTTTCTCAGACTTTCCTTGTTTTTGATGACCTTGACGTTTTAAGAAGTATTGGTTAGGCATTTTGTAGAATATCCCTCAATGGGGATTTACTGGATGATTTTCTCATGAATAGACTGAGATTATGGGGATAATTTATAATATAAATGAAATGGCTTCCAGTTTTCTGGCATATTCGTTTTGGGGAATAGCTCGTAACCTATAATTAATGGAAGAAATACTATGTATTTAGGGTTAGGATGTATTGAAGATTGGACTGATATATATGTGGGTTCACAGGTATATAAAACACAACAATTTCACAAGTCATTCTGAAAATGTTTACCTTCTTTTATTCAACAGATCTTCACAGAACACCCACTGTTTGAGTCACTTCTCTGAGCACAGGGAATAGAAATCTGAACGAGTGACAGAAAGATAATTTCTCAAATTGCCATGGAAGAAAGGTTTCCTGTTAAAGTTCTGAAAAGAAAAGAATGCCACTACTTCCTTCCAAACCTATCATAGTGTCTGTATTTCTTTCTTTTTCTCTCACTAGAAATGGAGATTTGCAATATTTATTAATGCCATTCTATAACACAAGTTCAGCTTTTCATAATAACAAATTCAATAGACCCTAAAATTCTTGGTTACATGTACTCTTTTTTCGTGTACCTTCTCAATCATTACTTATATAAGATTTCTGCATTAAAATATTTATGCAACAATACTCTTTATCAAAACATTTTATTTTGAAATAATTTTAGACTTACAGAAAGTTACAAAAAATAACTTACATAACTATGGTACAGTTATCAAAACCAGAAGTTCACATTGGTATAGTGTCTTTTTCTTTTTTTATAAACTTTTTTTTTTTTTGAGATAGAGCGTGGGCGAGCCATCATGAGTGGGGGAGGGCCACAGAGAGAGGGAAACACAGAATCCGAAGCAGGCTCCAGGCTCTGAGCCGTCAGCACAGAGCTGATGTGGGGCTCAAACCCACAAACTGTGAGATCATAACCTGAGCTGAAGTTGGACACTTAACCACTGAGCCACCCAGCCGCCCAGGTATAGTGTCTTTTTCTACACTTACAGTCCATTTTGAAATCACCCATTTTTTGGGACGCCTGGGTGGCGCAGTCGGTTAAGCGTCCAACTTCAGCCAGGTCACGATCTCGCGGTCCGTGAGTTCGAGCCCCACGACAGGCTCTGGGCTGATGGCTCGGAGCCTGGAGCCTGTTTCCGATTCTGTGTCTCCCTCTCTCTCTGCCCCTCCCCCGTTCATGCTCTGTCTCTCTCTGTCCCAAAAATAATTAAAAAAAAAAAAAAATAAAATCACCCATTTTTTTCATGATCCAATCCAGGATCCCATATTGTATTTAATTGCTCTGTCAGGTTTTCTTTTCTTTTTTTTTTTTTCAGTCTGTGAAAATTTCTTAATCTATTTTTGTGTTCTATGATGTTGACATTTTTTAAATAACATTTTGATGGGCTGCTATATTGTAGAATGTCTCTCCTTTTGGAATTGACTGATGTTTTGCAATGGTGAAAGTGAAGTTCTGCATTTTTGGTAAGAATACTACATAAGCGAGGGGCGCCTGCGTGACTCAGTAGAGTATCTGACCTCCGCTCAGGTCATGATCTTGTGGTTTGTGATTGGAGCCTTGCATCAGGCTCTCTGCTGTCAGTGCAGGGCCTGCTTTGGATCCTCTGTTCCCCCGCCGCTCTGTATTCCCCTCTCCTGCTCATGATCTCTCTCTCAAAAATAAATAAAACATTAAAAAATTAAAAAAAAAAAAGAATACTACAGAAGTGATGTTGTGTCCTCATCCCATCGAGGGTTACTAACATTGATATAACTCATAACTGATGATATTAACTCTGATCACTTGGGTAGGGTAGTATTTTTGTGGGTTTTTTCCCTGTACCCTTACTATTTTTTCCATTGTAATCAATAATATTTTGAGACTATGTAAATACCCCTTTTCATTATTCTTTTTTTGAGTGTCCCCTTCTCTCATCATTTGAAGGGTACAGACCAGTGTCAAAAATGGGTCCTATAATTAATACCTTAAAAAATAGTTTGAAATTTGAGATTGTCTCCAACAGGCATTGGTCTGTTGTTATTTAGTAAATTTATGAAATCTAATAAATTAAATCAAATCGTGTGGAAAACAAATAGGTTGACAATGCAAGTAGAAGGTTCCATAGACTGTACTTGAAATAAGCAATAATAGAAAAGCCAGAGTCCGGCAGATCCATTCTGTAGCTGGGCACACCTCTGACACACGCAGGTAAAGGTACCTACCAATTCCAAGGAATTTACATTCATCAACATTTAACTCTTTGGTTTTTCAGAAGTAGATTTTTAGTCTGCTTTCTTCTTTAGAATATCCTATTCTGCCCCAACAATTCTACTCTAATGCCACGGGGAAGAGTTACTTTAAAATCAGGCCCATTTACTACTAATGAATTAGGACGCATTAGCAGTAACTGCATGGGATCTTAATTAGAAAAGGACAAACTGCTTTGGGAAATAGTAGGTCTAAATCTTTCTTTTGCGATGCAATTATATATATTTTCAAAGTTGATATTTTTATGCTTCTATTTGAAATCTCCATCTCCTTTTAATACTCCGTATATTTGCTCCAACTATCGCTTTCTCTGCTATGTTATCCACATTTACAACACACTTGACTTGGGTCAGTTTTTGCCGTACGTCATCCCTCTCCCCCAAAGACTTCTGGCCTTTTAGCCTCCAGGGTTTTTTTTATTGCTTACAATTAACTTTATCTTTTGAATGTACTTTTTAAGGCTTTTATTAATTTATTTATATTCGGATGCTACCACCAGGTTATTTATTAATGTATTTACATTTTGTCATTACACTCAACTTATACCCAAACAACCATTCAGTTTATTCATGCATTTGCTTCACTCTGTGTTAATGTAAAACAGAGGCTGGACGAGGTGGGAAATGGAAAGACAAAGAAGTCAGATTCCTGTTTTCAAAAAACTTATCCCATCAGAGAACATTTTCAAGATAACATCTTTTCTGACTCTGGGCTGGCTTTTGAATGAGGCCTCAGATTATCGAGAAGCATGTTATGTGTCTCAGGATCCATAAAATCAACCCCAAGAGGATTTAAAAAATTGCACTCTAGCGGAAAAGGAAATTATCAAGTTTTATTTGTCATTCAACTTGGTAGAATCTAAAGGTACGTGTGAGTGAGGAAACACAGGGAATGAGAAAGGGGAGGAGGTAACAAGGGAGAGAGGGCAGGGGGTGTGGAGCCACAGTATCGGCTGGAAGAAAATCCAAGATGTTTAGCAGCAGAAAGAATTGAAGAAGGTAATGAAGAGTTCTGTGGGCGGACACAGAGGAGAAGCAAATGAAATTCACTTGCTCCCTTTGACGAAGCGGAAAGAAATAGCCTCGGCTTATTTGTGTGTTTCTGAACCCTGGTTCACCCACCGCTAATTCCGAGGCTGTGGGAAATCCAGATGCAGTGGCTGTTCTCCTACAGCTACATTAGGAACCGATCCAGCCCCTGCTAGCGTATCAGGAGGCCGTGTTGGCAGCAAGCAGATCCACTCCTAATGTAACTTGAGGGGAAAGCTTAATGCCTTTGCTCTGCCATTTGAATTTTTTGTTTGAAAGAGCATATAGATTATTTATAGTCCACCAAATAAACCTGAGGGTCTTTTAATAAACTCATAGATTATGTTGCTCAAAGGAGTTTATTGAAATAATATCTGAATTCGCCCGTGACAATGACATTCCATAAGAGTTTATGACTCTATCCCGTGTGGAATAGGATTTCCCACCTTACCCCAGGGTATCTGCGTATCGTTTCAACAAAAGGAAGATGAAAGAGGGACTTTAGGTCACTAGACCAGCTTCTCTCCTTTTTTTTTTTTTTTTTTTTTCTTTTTTCCTTAAAACAAAAACACAGATCCAAGCAGGTAGAAGATAACTGATAAAACTGGGAAGGACCCAAACAACTGCCTTCTAAAGGAGGTAAATTTAAAGACTTTGATTAACATTTCTGAGGGAAAATGTGAGTTTTTCTGGTCAGCGTATTAGGGGTTTAGGGAGTTTGGCTTGGATCTGATTCAAGAAAGAGGAACAAGAATGTAAAAATCCATGTCATTATAGCCAGAAGCTTTGATTCCGGCTACATTTATTTATTCTCGGATGCGTCTGAAGAGCTCAAGGTTGTCTGAATGTGTGGGGTTATCATTCACACCACTCACATCACCACCGGAGCTTACCCCCACACCCCTCTGGGGACTGTTTCGCCATCTCTTTCTGAATTATGGTTGTTTTTCTTTCCTTAAAATTAAACTACTCCATTACATTGTATTGCTTGAAGTCCAAAATTTTAAACAGTTCCCCAATTTTTTGCCCATTTTACCTTTGCATTTTCCCCCTCTCAGTACTTTGACCCCAAATTCTCCTCATCCCTGTCAGAGGACCCTCTTTGCTCCAACTGTCTCTTCAAATCTCACGTCTCACTTGAAATTTCATTTAAAATTTCTAGCCTCTCCCTGTATTCCTTACTCATTTCTCCCTTGGCTGCCATTTATTTAACTTTATAGTGACATTTTCTAACTCCATAAAGCCTTCTGAGGTAACAATTTTTATGAAACACACATGATTCTATTGTATTTTTTTTT